>NC_088348.1:25122500-25417500 GCF_036884655.1 Musa acuminata AAA Group | reverse complement strand
ACCTCTATAAATAGGAGGGATTCAGTGGTTCATAGGCTAGAGTCTTTGCTTATCTCTCCTATTATCCTCTCCCTCTTCACCTCAGAGTAGGCCTAGAGTTTAGAGGAGTGTCGTCGTAGCCCTGCTGTGTGGATCACTACTAGAGAGGAGGGCGCTTGACCTCCTTCACCCTCTCCTAGAGATCTACAAGGATTCAGGGATATACGATCTCTTTAGATAATACAATTTGTTCCATATGTAGTTTTAAGTTTCGTAAATTTTTACGCACCAATCTTTGCACAACGATGAATGTCTCTTTGGGAATAGGGGATTTTGTTTTCTATTTTTCCACTGTGTATGTGATGTCGCCCTCAAGATTTTTCAGTAATTCAAATTGAGAGTGAAAGAGTTCTCGAGGAGAATTTGATTAAAACGAGACTCGAGTAGAAACCGTATGGGTCTAATAGTACCATGCCCGGTATATGGCATTTGAGATATTAGATGATGAGAGATTATAGGTACATGGTAACTAAGGATAGATAGGTCCAAAGGATTGGATTCCTTTATATCGTCTAGGGATTGTGGCATAATGGCCTAATACAACTGTAGTCAATGAGTCGAAATAATAATTCATTCAGCCCGAAGGAGTTCTGACAGGTATGACTCACGACTAACTCGATATTGGGCCTAGAGGGTCACACACGTATGGTAGGCATTACGACGAGTAGAGGTTCGTATATGAGATATCCACCGGAGCTCCTATCTTACTGGATATCCAATAAGCCCCTGAATTATTGGATCATATGAATGAAATTCAATAAGCACCAATGAGAGATTATTAGATAGAAATTCACTAATCTAAAAGGCTTGGGTAGTTGGATGGAGATCCAATACCCAACAGGATAGGATCCATTATGGTTAAATTAATAGGGAACCTCTATAAATAGGAGGGAACCAAACACTCATATATCATAGATTTTTGGTTGCCACCTCCCATTCTCCTCTCCCCTTAACCTCCTCAGATAGTAAGCGTAGAGTTTTAAGCAGCAATTGGAGGAGTGTCGTAGCAGCCCTATTGTGTGGATCACTACTAGAGAGGAGGACGCTTGACCACCTTCATCCTCTCCAACAGATTTATAGGGATTCATGGGTATACGATATCCCTATGTAAAACATAAACATTCATATATGTAGTTTTCAGTTTTACAGATTTTGCACACCAATCTTCGCACGATGATGAACACATCATTAGGAAATTTGGGGATTTTTATTTTCTGCTCTTCCGCTGCGCATGTGATATCGCCCTTAGACTTCCCTACAATGGTATTAAAGCCAGGTTGTTCGTGCGAAAGATTGGTTTTCAACTATATTTTATTATGTTTTAGGAAGACTTTTGGCTTCAAATCCATTGACCCAAAAGGCGAGAAAGGGCAGCAACTATTGCTACTTGCAGCGTTGGCCGTGTGCGTGCAATATGATAGGATCCATTAGGGTTAAGTTGATAGGGGACCTCTATAAATAGGAGGGAACCAAAGGCTCGTAGGCTAGAGGCTTCTTCGTTGCCACCTCCTATTCTCCTCTCCCTTTCTCCTCTTTAGGCAACAAGTGTGGAGATTTAGGCAACGAGTTAAGGAGCATCTTGGCAACCCCTGTCGTATGAATCACTGCTAGAGATGAGGACATTTAAACTCTTTCATCCTCTCCTACAAATATGTAAGGATTCAGAGATATATGATCTCCTAAGATAACATAATTATCTCACACGTGGTTTTCAATTTCACTGATTTTATGCACTAATCTTCGTACGACAATGAATACATCTTTGGGAAATTTAGAGATTTTTATTTTTTGTTCTTTTGTTGCGCATGTGATATCACCCCTAGATTTCCCTACATAGATGATGGAGGCAGCTGGTCTTGTAGCTATTCGTGTAGGGACACTAGGGCTATAGTGTAGTTGCTCATTAGAGAATAAGTTCACTAATCGATCCACTCACAAAATGCTAGATGTTTAATGATATCTTATTATCAGACAACAATTTTGTTGTCCCAATAGTGTACTTGGTCCTTAGAGTTGAGACACCAAGGATGTCTTGTATGAGTACTCCACTCTTTGATATCGAACTTATAAGCCTGAAAGTTCTAGATCTAGCACAACAGGTCATCGAGAGTAGTAGCTAACCTTACTATGACTATTGAGTGTTGAAAGAAGATCATCCACTCTTAGTGTTATAAGAGGAATATCCCATGTGTTCTTGCTTAGACAAATCCCTGACCAAGGTCATTCGGATTGAGAGAGAAAGAGTTCTTTAGGAGAATCTGATTATAGCAAAACTCAGTAGAAATTTTATGGGTCTGATAGCACCATACCCGGTATACGGTCTCTGAGATATTAGATGGATGAGGAACTATAGGTACACGATAACTAAAGATAGATAGATCCAAAGGATTGGATTCCCTTGTATGTCTAGGGACTGAGGCATAGTGACCTAGTACGTCTATAGTCGATGAGTCGAGTGAATTATTATTAAGATAATAATTCATTGAGCCAAAAGGAGTTCTGATAGGTATGATGCATAGTCAACTCGATATTGGGCCTAGAGGGTCACAAACATATGGTAGGCATTGCGACGAGTAGAGGTTCAGATATGAGATATCCACCGGAGCCCCTATCTTATTAGATATCCAATAAACCCCTGAATTATTAGATTAAATAAATGAGATCCAATAAGTGCCGATGAGAGATTATTGGATAGAGATTCACTAATATAAGAGGATTGGGTAATTGGATAGAGATCCAACACCTAATATAGCAGGATTCATTACGGTTAAGTTGATAGGGGGCCTCTATAAATAAGAGGGAACCAAACACCCATAGATCAGAGGTTTTTGGTTACCACCTCCTATTCTCCTCTCCCCTTCTCCTTCTCAGATAGTAAGTGTAGAGTTTTGGGCAGCGATTGGAGGAGCGTCATTGTAACCCTATTGTATGGATCACCACTAGAGAGGAGGACGCTTGATCTCCTTCATCCTTTGCTATAGATATGCATGGATTCAGGGATATATAATCTCCTTAGGTAAAATATAATCTTTCATATATACAATTTTCGGTTTTGTAGATTTTATGCAACAATTTTCGGTGAATACATTATTGGAAAATTTAGGGATTTTTATTTTTTGTTCTTTCGCTATGCATGTGATGTCACCCCTAGACTTCCCAACAGTAATGACCTAGTACGTTTGTGGTCGATGAGTCATATGAATTATTATAAAGATAATAATTCACTAAGCCAGAAAGAGTTCTGATAAATATGACTCATGGCTAGCCCAATATTAACCTAGAGAGTCACACACATATGGTAGGTGCTACAATGAGTAGAGGTTCGGATATGAGATATCTACGGAAGCCCGTATCTTATCGGATATCCAATAAGTTCCTGAATTATTAGATTATATAAATGAGATCTAATAAGAGTCAATGAAAGATTATTGGATAGAGACCCACTAATATAAGAGGTTTAGGTAGTTGGCTAGAGATCTAGTACCTAATAGGGCAAGGTCCATCAGGGATAAGTTTATAGGGGACATCTATAAATAAGAGAGAACCAAAGAGCTATACATAGGCTAGGCCTTTTTGGCTGCTACCTCTCCTTCTCCTCCTTAGCCAGTGGGGTGTGTGGAGATTTGAGCAGCGCTTCGGAGAACCTCTTCGCAGCCCTTATCGTGTGGATCACTGCTAGAGAGGACGATAGTTGAGCTCTTTCATCCTCTCTCATAAATCTGTAAAATTTCATTAATATATGATCTCCCTAGGTAACACAACTATCTCATATGTGTTTTTCAATTTCACGAGATTTTGCACGTCAATCTTCACATGACGATGAAACCTTTTTATGGAAATATGAAATTTTTGTTTCCTATTCTTCCGTTACGCATATGATGTCACCCCTTGATTTTCTTGTACTATGCAATGAGAATCGGATCATGATGAGATCATGATAATTAGACTGATTCGTCTTTAAACATAGGCCATAAATAATCCCGATCATAGGTCACTCGAGAGGGATATTGATATGACCGGATAGACTGATGTACTATATACTTGTCTATATCATAGAGGTGGCTGGTCTCATAGCTGCTTGTGTGGGGACACTAGGGATATCGCGTAGGTGCTCATTGAAGAATGAGCTCACTGATTGATTCACTCATGGAATATTGGATGGTTGATGATACCTTATTATCAGACAATGATTTCGTCATCCCAATGGTATATTTACTCTTTAGACTTGAGACACTAGGGATGTCATGTTTGAGTACTCCACTCTTTGATACCAGACTTGCAAACCTAGAAGTTCTAAATCTAGCACAATCGGTCATTGAGAGTGGTAGCTAACCTTACGAGGGCTATTGAGTGTTGATAGAGGATCATCCAATCTCGATGTCATAAGAGGAATATCCCTTATATCCTCACTCAGGTAAATCCCTAACTAGGGTCATTCAGATTGAGAGAGAAATGATTATCCGGGAGGATCAAATTAGAGCGAGACTCGTATAGAAACTGTATGGGCCTTATAGAACTATGCCCGATATACGATCACTAGGGTATTAGATGGATGAGAGACTATAGATATCTGGTAATTGAGGATAGATAAGTCAAATGGATTGGATTCTCTTGTATTGTTTGGGGACTACGACGTAGTAGCCTAGTATATCAACAATCGATGAGTTGAGTAAATTATTATGGAGATTCCATAATAATTCATTGATCCAGAATAAGTTTTGACAAGTATAACTCATGGTCAGCTCGATATTGGGCCTAGAGGGTCACACATATATGGTAAGTGTTGTGACGAGTAGAGGTTCAGATATGAGATATCCGCTAGAGTCATTATCTTATTGGATATCCAATAAGCCCATGAATTATTGGATCCTATGGATGAGATCCAATAAGAGCCAATGAGAGATTATTGGATAGAGATCCACTAATCTAAGAGACTTGAATAGTTGGATGGTGATCCACTACCCAATAGGGTATGATCCATTATGGTTAAGTTTATAGAGGGTCTCTATACATAAGAGGAAACCAAAAGGTCATAGGCTAGACTCCTTTTAGCTACCACCTCATATTATTATCTCGTCATCTCCTCCTCAACCTGCAGACCCTATTTGGGGGGCATGTGGACAATAAGAAGGGTCAGCCCCTTCTTGATTACGTGATGCATATAGTGAGAATATTTGAGTAGTGATTTGAGGAGCATCTTCGCAACCCTTGTTGTGTAGATTACTACTAAAGAGGAGGACAGTTGACCTCTTTCATATACTCTCACATATTTGTAGGAATTTATAGATATACGATTTCTCTATAAAAATTTAAGAATTTAGGGATATATGATCTGCCTATTAAAATTTTAAGATTTGTAGGAATTTAATGATACACGACAAGAGACTAATTTTTCTATAAAAATTTAAGATTTTTTTTTTGTTCTTCTATTATGCATGTGATATCGCTCTAGATTTTCCAGTAGTATATATGAAGTCACTCATTTTTTATACTCATAAAAATATGATATTGGTAAGTCTTATACTAAATTTCTTTTATGCATCTACTGATCATCAATTGAATCAAGGTTTTTATTATGCAAAGTCACCATTTTATGAATATGGTACTTAATCAAGCCCATGATTTTTTACAACTTTAACAATCCTCTTAAAGGAAAGGTTGAACCTCCAAAATAAATTAGTTGAGGCCAATTAAAGCTTGGAAGAAGTCATTCGACTCTAGACTTAGTTAGACAAGGCAGAAGGGGCTCATGATGCGATGTAGATGGAGCTCTCAGAGCTGAAGTAAAGATAAATTCAAATAGGCAATAATTTGATGCACAACTTGAGAAGATCTTAGTAATTAAATAAGCTCTACAAATCTAGTCTAAGAATGTCAAGCTCGTCTATCGAGTCGAAGAATATCTAATTGACTTTAACATAAATAGCCCCATAACCATATCATAAGTTCAAGGGAGTTGCTAAATATAAGAAATTGATAAGGATTGAAAGGGACTCATCGACATGGCTATAACTCCTTCAAGTATGACTATCAAATTTTTGGAGTCTTTGATCAACCACCCTAGGCTTGCATATGCTAAACACACTAGTGACTAATGTCTCAAAGACTACCTTATGGAGATTGGGATGATGATAATTTTGACAACCATAATCAATCGTCCACTCCCCTCAAAGATAGCAACATGGAGGATGACAAAGAGGTCAATGCAAAAGGAGCCCACCAAAGGTGAGAACAAGCTGGAGGTCAATGCAATAGCCAACAAGGATGGGGGCAAGGTGGCTTCTATTTATTCGGTGTCAAGTGTTATATTAAATACTAAGATTATCATCATGGTTGATGATGTCGAATCAGAGTCGGAGCAGTCTTTACCCATATTGTTTAATAAGCCTTATATCCTTTTTAGTTTTTTGACTTTTTATTTTGGTGTCAAGACCTTTTTTTTTTCTTATAACAAACATATAAAAATCTTTCCAATAGATGTACATAACCTTTTATTAATGAAATATTTTTATAAATAATTTATTTATAAACATTTTATGCGTAATTGTTGTATGATACAGAAACTCATCAAGGATAGTATTTTCATAAATTGTCTATGTTCCAAGTCTAAGAAGTGTACGAATACTTGAGGGTTTAAAGTCAATAAAGTTTTTTATCCTCTTCGGCTACTCGATAGAGACTCTCCTGGTTTGGTACCAGTTTCTCTCATGAGTGAGTTGGGTCACTCACCTTTGCCTTCCTAAGGGCCAAGTCACTAAATTTTATGTATCGATATTATATCTTCAATTGTAGTATTTTATCATTGCTCGCTTATAGGCCAAATAATTAAATGGGCATTCTCTTGAGTCTCTTTAATCTTGTCAAGGTAAACCCTTAGCGCTTGATGTCATTTTATCATGGTTTGGGTTATCAAGGTGATAATCTTGGAAGGAATGATAATTTGGGTATCATAAGCAACTCTTTCATTGATGCCTATAGTATAGTTTGATAGCTCTATAGAAACTTGAGAGCTCATTGACCCATACTCTCTTTACTCTAATGCCATATATTTTTCAACTCCTCTAGAATTGTCTATAGTTGATGAGTTTGATCAGCCCATTGGATTGAGGGTTCGTAATAAAATTTGATGTAATTAAGTTTTATATCTCTGTATTATCATAGACCTCATAAGCAAGGAGCTCTCAAGAGCCCCTTCTCCCTTATTTGGAGAAATACCTCCATGTGTGAGATATTGAGAGGAGTAAAGTCCCTCCCATAGAGTACTCGAACCCCTAAGAGGACCTTTATCTTAGGACTTATCGATTGATGATCGAGAAGGTTGATCCTCCTTCGTCAACTTCTTCTCTTCTATCTTTTTCCTTCCTACTAAAAGAAATGAGAAGGTCATAAACACTTGATAAAAGCTTATATAAGAATCAAAGAATGAGATTAAATACCATCCTAACTTTGTTGTTGAACTTAGTATAGCAGTCATATAGGGATTTGTTTTCTCCCTAAAAATTTTAAATAAAGATATTATTATCTTTTTTTTAATAGTGACTAGTTGATATTGTTAAGATTAAACTTGTTCCCCAATTGACTAAAGGAATTGATGAAGTTCGGAGTGAAGAGTACCACTCTCTTTCATTCCTATTGAGAGGTATCAAGAAGCACCAACATAGAAGGGTGTCAATCATCACATATAATGTCATCTATATTAACAAAGTGACATATTGGTCATATCTAAGTTATGGATTCAAGATTTTGTAGGTAGAAATCGTGAGGCACTTACTCTTATTGGATATTTTTTTAGTGAAATGAGACTTCACATAGATGGTAGTCTTTTAGCTTTCTTCTCTTATTACTATTCATGTTTTATATCCTAAAAGTATTAATCTAATTCATTGAGCCACTCTTAACCTATAACATATAACTTATTACTCAATCACCCCTTAAAAGGAATAAGAGAAATAGAGTGGAACATGTTAGGCATGGGTTCTATGAGTTGATTACAAGCGAAAATAGGTGTCGCTCCCCTTTATTAAGTAAGTTGCACCGACTAAGGAAGGAATGACACAATGGCTTATACTACTCCAGCTAGTACTTGAACATATTAGGTTAGATTAAATAAAACCTTGTTAAGATGATGAAAGAGTACCGGCTCGTCACTAGGCATGTGAGCCTAGAGTCATTGAATTAGCGCTTGAACACCAAAACTTTAGGTCTTTTTTAAATTGATTCAACCGTGAAATACCATGATTAATGTATCTAAGAATAGTGACTTCAAAGTCACTATTCTTAGATACATTAATTTGATTATGATCATTCCACGAAAATACGGATTGTGCCAAAAAGATTAAAAACAAATTTTCTTCTTTTTCTTTATAAATTTTTCTTTCTATTTTTATTAGAAAAAGAAGATGAAATAATTATCATGGATTTAAAATGAAAATTGATTCTTAGGTAAATCAATTGCGAATGTTTGGGTTGGTTATGTGAGGTCTTATACATGATCATATGAAGCTCTAATATAATTATCTTGTGAAACATCATCGCTCTTGATTACTGTATATTTTTATGTTGAATATAATCTTGGTTTTATCGAACTCGATATTAAGAGATGATTATATTTGATAGAGTCCAACAAATACCACATAGAGCGCATGCTAACAAAAGCCCTCCAATGATTAAGTAAATATTAAGAATTTAATCAATTTTTTTAAGTTGAGTCGTATAAAATCTCTTTATATTAAGTAGCATACAGAAAGTCTTTTATAAGATGATTTAGTAATCGTCATGAGAAAGAAAGAATTAATTCATAGGAATGACAATATAAAATCATCATGTATTATTCATAAAGAGTCAATCGAACCATCAAACATTATAGTTAATATCATTATGTATCATCGATTAAAATAAATCATTATTACTAGTTAATACTTAGAATTAAATTATAATTTAGACGTCTTATATGTAGAATTAACAAACAAAATAATGTATTCCTTTGATTAGCATGATTAAATAATTGTGTATCTAATCATACTTGCCATGATCTAACTTTACCACCATGTTTTTATTGTTTCATTTATTTTTTTGAATCAAATATTAGGCGATATGACTCATGTTTTTTCTTTAAAAATAACCCATTAATATCTCGAGAGCGAACAATTACATGCACGTCGACGACCAGCCAAACCAAGGACCAAATTGGCTTATAATTCCCGTGAATCTCCTCGCTCACTCTTCTCCTTCCCACGCTCCAACGCACAACTCAGCCCTAAGCCGCGCTCCTCAGGTGTAGGGAGGCGGCTTGGGGAGGCTGGCGACCGCTCCGCAGAGCAAGACGGTGTCGGGAAGGCTGTACTCGTCCCTCAGTGATCGCGCCGGCGACTGCACGCTGATGTAGAGCTGCTGCCCCTGGTAACGCCGCTCCCACAGCTCCGACCTCAGGTTCCACATCCCGGCGTTGTCGAACGTCAGCATGATCGCCGACCACGACCTCGGGTACACCTGGATCGTATGCCTGCTTACTGCGTCCAGTAGGTTGTAGCCCTTCCTGCTCGCCGGCGTCCATTTCCCTGGCCCCATCCTGCCCCCCAATTCACGTAGACGATCATCGTCAGATCATGCATGGATGTGAAACCAGGAGAGCGAGAGAGAACAGGGACGCATTACCCGACGGGGAAGAAGGAGTAGCCGTCCAAGTGGTAGGACTGCAGGTTCCTCTCAGGGTTCTCCAAGATAATCTCCACGTAGGTCCTGAACTCGATCGTGATAACGTTAGGGGCCAGGGTGAAGGGAGCGTTGCTAGTTGGCGGCACGTCGCCGATGAGGTTGTACTTGAAGAACTTGTCGCCAACGCCGAAGTACTCTCCGTGCTTGAGCGGGGTGTCGGCGTCGACGTGCGACAAGCCGTTGAGCGTGAACCGGATCTTGCCACCATCTACGACGCGGGAGCTGGAGAGCTTGATGGTGCGGGTGATGTTGATGCTGCCGTAGTGGTAGGAGCCCTGGGGGTTCGGCCGGGCGGCGCTGGCCGTGAGGTTCCACCGGAAAGACCGCCACTGGTTGAGCGACCACCCCCAGCCCGTGGGTCCCTTAGGGAGGACCGCCGAAGGGGGGGTGTTGGAGCCGGCGTATCGGACGACGGCAGTGGCGGTGAGCTCCTTCCTCAGGAACCGAGTGGAGGCCACCAGGTAGTAGTCTTTAGGTGCCCGGTCGGCGGTGACGAGCACGGAGAAGCACTGCCCAACGTGGATGTCGAGGGAGTCGTACATGTTCTGCATAGTGTGCGAGCCGTCCATCTCCACCAGCTCCATGGTGTGGCCCTGGATGCGGAAGTTGATGGAGGCCTTGATCCCGGTGTTGCAGATGCGGTAGCGGTAGACCTTCCCGGCCTCCATCACGAACAGCGGCTTGTCGTCCTTGCCGCTGCCATGCTTGCCGCTCTTACCGTTGATGAGCACGCCGGAGGGGAGGCCGATGCTGCGGCCCATGTCGAGGGTCTTGGCGAGGGCCTTGTGGTCCTTAGCGTACCAGTCGCCGACCAGGACGGTGTAGTCGTCGGCCGGGGGGTCGAACGGCACAGGGATGAGAAGGCGGCTATTGATCCGCAGACCACCGAAGCCACCGACCGCCTTGTGCATGGCCAGGGACGGGAAGTAGTAGAAGCTGCCGATCTGGTCCTTCACCTGGTAGTGGTACGTGAAGTTCTTGCCGGGCGGGATCGGGCAGTTGGTCCCAGGCACTCCGTCCTGCCACGAGTTCTTCCTTTGCTGGATCCCGTTCCTGCAACGATCCACAAGCAAGCAGACGTTGCAGTCTCTGATGTCTCGGACATCGAGATCGAATCGACAGGAAGATCAGAGATACGCACCATGAGAAGAGGAAGGGTTCGTCGAGGTTGTTGAAGACATTGATGACGATGTTGTTGTTGGTGGTGGAGTTGATGTTAGGGCCGGGGAACTGGCCATTGATGAGGATACCTTTCTGAGGAACGCCGACAGGAGCGATGGTGCCGTAGGTCACGTTCCACGTGAAGAAGAGGTACGGATCCTCGGCGCCGACGCCGGACAGCCCCAGGACCGACAACAACACCACCACGAGCACCACGACACGCGACATCTCGCTCTTCCTCTCACTGGGTGGAACCGGGCAACAGCCTCGCTCTCTTTGTTTCTGCCCTCCCTCTCTTTCCTTTATCGGCTACGACAGCTGAAGGAAGGAAGAGAAGAAGGGTGAATGGAGGGGACGGAACCTAACGGGAGGCCATGGGAAGATCCCAGGTAGCGCTCGGAGGAGATGAAAAGGAGGAGCACAAGGCCAACTGGGACGCTTCGGTCTTTGCTGGGCGGCCTCGACCTGCTCTTATAGCTGGTGCAGAAGGGGATTCCATCACCAGGTTTGATGGCTATAAGGACGGCGTGAGCAATTGGCGCCGCAACAACCGTTCAAACTTATCTTCTTCTTCGCTCGTTCTCCTCCTTTGCCGCTCCTCCCTACACAACAATATCTCTTCCTTCAATAAATATATTCAGATTACGACGGATATCCACACAAAGCATGTCGAGGTGGTAAATGTTGAGTTGATATAAGGGAATTGGATGTGCACCTGTCAGCCATCCGACTTGAATATTTATAATCTCATAATACAACACACTTGGATATAATCAAACGATAGCCTTTCACTCATTATTACATAGATTTGCTATTTGTGTTGAGTAGATCGAAGGCTATTGGTCTAAAATGTGCTTCCTGGAGAAGAAATCAAGTATAATGTACATATGCTTTATTGAATTGGGTGATATGTTTGGCTTCCTAGAGAAATCAAGTATAGTGTGACTCCAATCTCATTGTCTGATTTCACTGTGACATGAAAACTGAAACGGATTCTTTTGAAATATTATTCTCTACAAAATTATAGAAATATAAGGTAACAGTGCAAGTAGGGTACATATTAATATCTGGTATAAAATTAGGCTATTATCCATCATTGAGAAAGTTTTTACAAGCTTTACATTCAAATAATGTTCAATAAGCATGAAATGCTTGATAAGAGAATTTCTAATCACTTTTCCAAGATTTTCATTAAATGAAAACCCTATTTGTCCTTCAAGGTCACTGCTGGTCATATAATCCATACACACCTATCTTAATTGATTGTCATATACTTCCATGTAAATGTTATATCAAAGACTATAGTGACGAAGTTGACTTAATCCCACGCTAATCAAAGAGTTAAGAATCAATGCCTAATAAACATTTTATGGTCCACCTTAAAGTGTATATTTTTCCTTATGAATTAGGATGCAAGTATGAGTGATGAGTAGCGATTATTTTCATGAACTAATGCATTTAAAATGGATAGTGGGAGAGCCGACGACACATTGTAAATAGTACAGCCACATAATGACCCAATTATGATAGATCGATGACCGTCAATCGAGACATAAAGAGGACACACTTAGTTCCATACGACACTTGGTCAATGAAGCTTCAACATGAGCGTAGAACACACTCAAATGGTGCTTCTTTCACCTCAAATTTATATCTTTGCCAAGTGGAGAGATTGACTTAAGGAATCATTGGATGAATGCTCGCGATCTTCTGTCAATGATCTCTCTCGTTTGGTTTATAAAGCTGTTGCTTGAGCTTTACACTATGACGCTGTCCACTATTATGTGGAAAGGAGAGGGGAATGTCAACTGAATGTCAATATCGAGGATGCATATGGCGACTGGTTGTTTTCTGGTTGCAATCACATTCGATTCAGGAATTCTCTAACATGAATTTTTGGCTCTAAAGTAGGGTACGTACGCATGGAGCCTCATGCTTCGTCTTTTATATTAACACTAAGTCTTGGCAGGCCATAAGCTTAATTAGGATATAAAGGCTTTATTACCTTCTGTTTTTGGATGTATTATATGAATAAAGATTTCAATGGGGTAGTATTATCAAAGAATCCAATGAGATTGCGTTACCTTCAAAGTCGAAAGTTGTTCATCGGGTAGAAGATAATATATGACTCGATCTTGTTTGAACTCGACATAAAAACAATCAAGTTTGACTAAAGTTGATCTATCGACGTAGAATTAAGAAATCAATGCGGAACTTATATACTCTCAACGCATCGTAAAAGTAATTATAGAATATTAATGTCGGATTGTCTCGACTTGATTCTTTTGGTTATTATGTCAATTGACTTGTTTAGATAGAATGGTTTTAGATATTCAAAAAGATAAGGAGAGAGAAACTGATTGACTATTATAGAAAATGAGATAAATAGTTTTACTGTTAATATATTATTACTACTCTTGAGATAAGTGATGATGTAACCTAACCACCTCTAGGGTGATGATTATGATCGTCAAGATAACTTAACAAATATTTAGATGGTTGATAATATGACCCAATTATATTTAGGGTAGAGGTGTTCAAACTAAATCGAAATATAGAATCAAACTAGAATAAACTAGTTTAAAATTGATTTAATTTAAAGTAATTCACAAATGGTTTGATTTTGAAGACTATAAACTGTCTGGATTTGGGTACCCTCATTTGATTTGATTAATCGATTCAAATAGAATGAAATATATTTTAATTTAAAAAATATTAATCCGATTGAATTCATTATCCTAATTCTTTAATCGATTCAAACAAATTAATCAAACATACTCAAAGCCCTAATTTTACAAATAACATGGGCTTATTTTCACAAATCTTATCCTCAATTGGATCAAGATTATGATTCGATTGAATTACATTGAATCAATTTATTTAAAAAAATTAGCTTTAAAATTATTTAAGATTACAAACCGATTAATCGATTTTGAATCAGTTTAGTTAGATAGATTCAAATCGATTTTGATTTGCACTACCTCACTTTGATTAATTCGAACCAAATAAAAAGAAAAATTCGGTTCGACTTTAACGGTGATGGCTTAAGCCATCGAGATAACATAACTAGCATCAAAGCAGCGATTTCGATGATCGAAGTAGCATAATGTTCACTAAGGTTGTCAATGACGTGATCCGATCACCTGGCAATTTCGATCGTCAAGGTAGCTCGACATTCACTAAGGTGGTTAGTGACGTGATTGGTTCCGTCGCTTCATACATTGTCATCGATGTTAGTTTCCTTACGGTAAACTATGACTTGTTTTCCGAGAATAATGGGCCCCGACAGTTATCCTCTCGAGGCATGGTTCGTAATTATTTAATTAGCTAATATATGTTTCGTTTTGGGGGAAAAAATTTACCTTAGAAGTGATATTTGACGAGAATCCAAACATGCGTCGTGCACGGATTAACTCCTTTTTAAGATGACCAGTGACAATCTTTCTGTCTTGCAAGTGGGCCACAGATTTGGATATCGCCGGTGACCTACTCCACGTATCGTATGCAATAGCTTCAATGCAACATCTCGGACCATACGCCTTCTTCAACTAGCCAAAAAATTAAGCCAGCCATCTCATCAGCTATCATCACACCCCCCACCAAAGTTCAAATTTTGAAAGGGGCTCAAAAAGAGACACCCCACCCCACGCGTCACGTGCAACTCTCGTGCCGACTCACGATTCCTTTCTCCCACCCCCCCGGCCGCCCTCCCTCGTTGAATCCTCAACGGTACCTGCCTCGTCTGCTCTGAGGCCACCGACCGGCCCCACCCGGGTAGAAATGGCGGGCTGGGTTGATGGTGTGATCGTTTTTCCCACACCTCGCTCGCACGAGCCATCTCAAAAGGGGGAGTCTTCGCTCCGACCCACAACCTACCGTCTCCCACGTGCCAACCCCAAACAAATCTCCGCTCTCGTCTCGCTCCCTCTCGTCCCTCAATTCTTTTTGTTCTCTATTTCATTTTTCCTTTCTTCGCCACCCACTGGCCGGCGAAAAGATCACGAGAAGAGGAGCGGCGAAACCCTCGCTCACTCGGTCCGATTTCCTGCCATTTCTACATCTATGCCGGTCTGAGGACATTTCCTCGAAGGTGAAGGGGGGAGAGGAGCAGGGGAAGAGGGTGGAGGGCGAGCGGTGCGATGACGACGGAGGACGAGAAGTTGCTCAAGGATGCGAAGAAGCTGCCCTGGGATGAGCGGCTCCTCCACAAGAACTGGAAGGTGCGGAACGACGCCAACATCGATCTGGCCGCGGTCTGTGACTCTATCACCGATCCGAAGGATCCGCGCCTCAGAGAGTTCGGTAAGCACCGATCCCGTTTCGATCCGGTTTGTTTCCTGCTCGTCTGGCCTTTGCCATGCGCGCTTTTACTTGATCTGTGGACATGGAGTTTGTCGGACGAGTGCTGACTTGAATGTGCGGAATTTCGTCGGTTGATTGGTCGACTATGGCTCGTTACTAAATCTGGACGAAGCTGTTAGTTTTGATTTCTTTGCAATTGTGGTGGATTAGGGCCTTTCTTCAGAAAGACAGTGGCGGATTCCAATGCGCCTGTGCAGGAGAAGGCGCTCGATGCCCTAATTGCATTTTTGCGTGCGGCGGATGCTGATGCTGGGAGGTATGCTTGTTTTCTATCTGTTGATACGGAGTTTGGAAACACTACAACCTCCTGATTGTGTGTGGAGTTGTTCTTTTTGATGTAGGTATGCGAAGGAAGTTTGTGATTCCATCGTTGCTAAATGCCTCACTGGAAGGCCTAAGACAGTAGAGAAAGCACAGGCTGCCTTTCTCTTGTGGGTGGAGTTGGAGGCAGCCGAAGTGTTCTTGGTAAGAAGATGGTAACTTACACCCTTTTGCAAGAAGCAAATACTTAACTACGAAGAAAATTTCAAGTTACCAAGACTATTAACTTGGTTAGAAGAAAATAACGTACCTAGGCACCATTTTGCTGCTTTGCTTGCTTAAAACTTAGCTACTTGAACGATCGTTTTAAACAAACAAAACATGTCTTCTGGAGCATGACTTGGCATTCTGCTTCTTGTTGATTGTAATGTTGCACTTTTGAGGCAAAGGTTCCTGTTCCTTTTTCCCTGCTTGGAATTCTCTTACCATACACCTCCAATTTATAGGTGTATACATGGTTCAAACTGTTGGGAACTCCATGTTTCGGCTGGATTTCTTGTCATATTGTTGACATGATTCACTTTTTGAGCTTGGAAGAAGAGCATATTATGCTTCTTTAACTGATATAGGGATCTCTCCTCATGCAAGTTAACTGTTAACTCTGATAATTGACATGAAAATTAGAATATGATATCTTCATGCGTAATTTAGGTTCCAGAATTAGTTCAAGTCTTGTTTTCTAGCCGCCACTCTGGGAAGATGTTGATGATGTTGCCATCATACTGAATATGTTTCAGAATCTCCAGCTGTCCATCCATTTTTGGATGCTAACCAGTTGATGCACAGACTTGTTTGCAGATGTCAGAATCTGAATACAATGGCATGTTGCTGTGTGCTAGTTAAAAACTGCTATATTTGATGCTTCATAAGGAGGAAGTAGGATAAAACGATATTAGGTATAGACAGATATTGACAATAGTATCATATTTGATCCGTTTAAGCTTATATATGCATCTGCTCAATCGGTCTGGATGCATGCAAGTGGCAGATGGCTGAAATAATCAGTATCAGTATTTGCTCCAAATGAGCATAACCGTTAATCCGACAATTGTCAGATATTAGATAACCATTATCTTTTTAATACCATACTCCACAAAACTGATGGAGATATCAATAGTAAGTTTGCCAATAGAGACTTTTAAGTCCATACAGAGGAGAGCATAATGATGACAACTGCTTAAGGAACTAAATAATTCCAGTACTTATTCCTGGTTTACATTGGTATTTAGGGACTATGGTCTGTCATTGGAGATTTGTGATTGAATTGTGACATTTTGCACCCTCCAAATGTGTGCCGGCACATATATTTAATTCTTCCAGAAACTTAAGATTCAAATAAATAATACTTTTCATTTAGATTATTCTGAATTATTTTCTTCTTCCCCTTGTTACCTAGAGCACTTCACAAAAGTAGCCAAGCTTCCAGTGATACTGCTGTGAATCCTGAGGATGGTGTTCTGCAAATAGTATCTGCCAGATACCCTGTGATTCTGATTCTGTACAAAAGTTGCTTAGCATCATGTTTCAATTTAATTTCAGGCTTTCCGTATTCTATTTTTATTTTTTACTTTTTATATTTGGGTTGAGAAAAGGAGATGTGCGTGTTCGTGTGGCCGGGTTTGGGAGTTTGTTGAATGGATGGGGGTGGGCTGTTGAGCTATATCTATTCTTAACTAAGCTACTCAATGCCAGCATCAAATGTACCTTTGTTATTGCCACATTGATTTAATTTTTTATAGGCTAGCAAGTTTTCTTGTTGTTATGTTTGGTTAGAAATGTATCTAGATTATTACATTGAAGATAAACAGCAGTTGATTTAGCTATAACGTACTCTTCATTTTCTAACAATGTGATGCTATGTGGTCCTTTTTATACTTTACATGGAGCAATGTCTATTCTTTCTATTTTGCTGTGACTTTTACCTCCTATTATTGGCTTTTGGCTGTGGAATCCTTCAACATTTGTTAGAAAACTTTCTTACTTCAATTGTCTGGAATTTCAGGAAGCAATGGAGAAAGCAATAAAAAATAAAGTTGCAAAAGCAGTTGTGCCTGCAATTGATGTGATGTTTCAAGCTCTTAGGTGTATATGTTACTCATTCTTAATCTCTATTTTGTTTCTTTTAGTTTTTCAATTGATCTAGATTTTAGAACTGACATTCTTTTACTTGCTTACAATCTCTAGTGAGTTTGGGGCAAAGGTGGTTCCTCCCAAGAAAATCCTTAAAATGCTTCCTGAACTTTTTGATCACCAAGATCAGAATGTCCGTGCATCTTCGAAAGGTCTTACACTTGAACTGTGTCGTTGGATTGGAAAGGAACCAGTAAAATCTATTTTATTTGAAAAAATGCGAGATACTATGGTGAGATTTCAGCTGTTTTAGTTCTTAATTGAATCCTGATATGCACTTTTGAAACTATTCTTTATAATCATTTGAAGAAAAAAGAGCTGGAGGCAGAACTTGCCAATGTTTCTGGAATTGCTCGACCTACTCGCAAAATAAGGTGATGTATTTTGTTCCTTTTAGTTGTCTTTTCAGTATGCTTATTCATTGTCTGATGTCTAAATTATATTGTAAAGATTAAATAGCATTTTTTTGGTAACTTATAAAAGTGAAACGTAGTTGATTATTGACATGTTATGTGCGACTACTGCTTAGTCATTACCCAATTTTTAATGGATGATTTGATATAGTTTATGTCATACTCCTGACTTATTATGCATTATACTCAAATCTTGAAAGAGGTGTTATTATATGTTTGTCATGATTATGGAATTTACAGTTAAAGTTACATAAAGTTTTGTAATTGTCTTATTACGAAGGCAGTAATGAAATTAATCATCATTGATTATATATATATATACATATATATACACACACATACATATATATACATATATATATATATATATATATATATACATACATATATATATATATATATATATACATACATATATATATACATACATACATATATATATACATACATACATATATATATACATACACATACATATATGTGTATACATATATATGTGTGTGTATACATATATATGTCAGAATCCTTCTGTAAGGATTTCACCCTTGTCGATATTAGCATGAACCAAGATGGTGGGACTGGGGCTTTTAAAGATCAACTTCCTAATCATGATCTAAAGTTCCTTGAACACTTGATCTAGAAAACAATGCTTCAATTTTGATATATAATGCCTATTCATCAAATCACCCGTGGTGTAAAACCTTCTGCTTGGATGTGTTATTTAGATAATTTCAAGCAGGAGCTGTTTCCATCACTGCAGTTTTTGATGCCTATTCATAAGTTAATGCATGCAGTAGTAAATGAAGCACTTACTAATGGTACGGCTTGTTTTGGAACATGCATTTAATAATGTTGCATATGCAATCCTGTTTTTTTTGCATCCCTGCATTTTGAGATTGCATATGCAAATCCGGAGCTTATAGCGTGCATCACAAGGACATGGATAAGAGATGCCGTGTTGATACAAAAAAGTCATGAATATAGAATTTTATATAAAAAAGATGAGGAGAACAGAGGCCTGAATCAAATCCATGCAGTTACTCATGCTTGCATATTTTTTTTCATTTAACCAATTTGATTTCATGGCAAGACTTAGGTAATTTGTTCCCAGGTTGCATACAGAAATGTACTTACCTATGTTTTAAACAAGGTGTTCTGCATTTGCAAATGCAATGAAGGGTAAAGGTAGGGATCCAAAGTTCCAAACAGCATTTTGTGATTGGAAAGGGTGATTTTGATCTATATACTTAGATGCATGCATACAGAATTTTATTTTGTTTTAATGCTTCTATGTTATTCATCAATTTGAAATATGTTTTATGCTATCAAAACCAAGGTTCGCAATACCGTACCGTACTGGCGTTTCGACGTTCGCTCGGTATGGTACGAAATGTTATATATATATATATATATATATATATATATATATATATATATATATATATATATATATATATATATATATATATATATATATATATATATATATATATATATATATATATATATATATATATATATATATATATATATATATATATATAACTCGGCGACGTTGCCTCTCTCTTCTCGCAGACGGGGCGACGTCACCTCATTTATATATATATATATATATATATATATATATATAAATTAATATATATATATATAAAAGATTATATATATATATATTTTTATTTAAAAGGCGATGTCGCCTTTTCCTTCCCCACGCGGGGCGACGTCGCCGAGTTTATTTATATATATATAAATATATATATATCCGAAATAGGTGCCTAAGTGACGTCGTCGAATGTTGCCTTTTTCTAATATATATATATATATATATTATTTTATTATTATTTTTCGTTCCGTCCGGTAGCGGACGGTCCGCGTACCAGTATGTTGTCGGACCGGTACGTACCGCACGTACCGAACGGTATCATTCGGTATTGCCTACCTTGATCAAAATTGCTTATTTCTATAGTCTCCTTGAACTTTGTAAGGTTGCTTCAAGAATTTAAGCTTTGTTGAGGATTAGACTTATTCATTTAACTTTGTTCTAGTAGAAGTGACTTATTTGAAGATGTTTGAGGATTTTCAATAGGTTCTAGGATTGGATATGGAGATAAAAATTAAAATTGAAGCTGCTAGAGAGATCTAAAGCTTTGTTGAATAAGTTTTTAACATTAACAATTTTATTTAGAGGAGATTTGATTTTGAAATTAGTTGAATGGTTAGAGTTTGGAGAATGAGCCTCTGCACCATATTAAGATTACTTCTTTTTGATTTGACCCTTCTTTTGTATTCCATTGCTGGGAGTTTTCTAAATTGGCATGCCCTTCTTTAGAGAACTTAGAGAGAATTGAGTAAACAATGGATCAAGAAGGACTTAACTTCAACTTTTGTTCATCAAATCAGGACTAAATACAATCATCCATGCAAACATTTGCTAAAAGAATTATTAGTCCTAAATTCTAGTTGAATTATTTAACTTATGGAACAATTTTCCTACAAGAAATTTATGATATTGCAAGGTCCTATTATAGACAGGGACAAGGCTTATTGTCATATATAAGAATGTGAAATAAGTGCAAAAGAGAGAAATTGTAGGACAGAGAAAGGAAAAGTAGCCCTCCTTGTGCTCTTGCTCAGGCACCTTGTTGATATTTGACGACTTAGACAATTGTACATCAGGCTTTAGACGTCTCATTAATCATTATTCAATTTAGCTAATATAGAAATGTTGCTTTTTGAACTTTTAACAATTATATTACTTGTATGTTAGACATAATGCCTGAAGTGTCAGAGTCTTGACCATTATACTTATTTTAGGATGCATAAATAAAACATGTATAGCATATCGATGGTTTGAATGCTCAAACAGTTAATGATGCATTGTCTTAGTTTTTGCATCAACTTTATCTGACATAGTGGTTATTTCTTCTTCTGCAATCAATTTAGAGGTGATATCAAGAAGTCAGCTTGTATTCCTTTTTTTTTTTGGCGAGAGTAATATTTGTAAATATGTTTTAGATCTGAGCAAGACAAGGAACCGGAGCAAGAAGTTGTTGCAGAAATTGTGGGTGCTGGTGCTTCTGAAGAATCTACTTCCGATGGTTAGGAACATTTAAATTATAATTTTGTCAATTGATATAATTTGAGCTACTAGTTCAAACATACTGTACTTATATATAAGTGTTTCTTTTGTTTGTTTTGCAATCTATGCTAATATAGTTCATCTTTCAGCTCCTCAGGAAATAGATGAATATGAACTTGTTGATCCTGTGGATATCTTGAACCCTTTGGACAAGTCTGGATTTTGGGATGGAGTGGTTAGTGCTTTGCTTATGTTATTTTCTGCCTATGCTATTTGTTGGTTCATTGTGCATCTGCAGTACCAGGTCTTAACGGTGGGCTGTATCTTTGCATCGTATTAAATGACAATTCATATATGCCATTGCGTTATACTAGAAAGCTGCAAAATGGTCTGAAAGAAGGGATGCTGTTGCTGAGCTTGCTAAACTTGCTTCAACTAAAAGAATTGCTCCTGGTGATTTTAGTGAAATCTGTCGGACCCTCAAAAAGGTATTCTTATGGTGTTTATAGTCGTAGACTTGATTTTATGGATTGGTATTTGCTTTTCTGATGTTGATTGTGGATCCATTTTCTGTATAATCCATCCGATTTTAGTGACTTGTTCTGATTTAGGGTTTCTGCTTTCATAACTTTAGTGTTCTGCAATATGCAACGCAATGTTCCCTGAATTTATGAAACGGGGCTTGTGTCTCTGATTTATGGATTAATTTGCTAAGTTAATACACAGTCTTTCAGAGTTTATTTTTTGTGCTCATTACTTTGGTTACAGCTTGTCACAGATGTGAATCTAGCTGTTTCTGTAGAGGCGATTCAAGCAATAGGGAATCTGGCAAAAGGTCTGAGAAATCACTTTGCTGCAAGTTCACGGTTTCTGTTACCTGTTCTACTTGTAAGTACTTGAAGTCTTCTTTGCAACCTTTTTGACATCATTAGTTCTACACTTTTGGTGTATCCTCTATCACTCTAGGTTATGGTTACTTGGTGTCATAAATTAATCACTTGTACTATGTGAACTATAAACTGTTTGTACATGTTGATTTTATTTTTCCTTGTATGAAGATTGTAGTTTTTTCTTTCATAAAGTTCTCTTTTGAACCTACATTTTGCTGCAAATTTTGTTATGCTATATGGCTCATTAATATTTTCTTCTATTTTTCTTGTAACAGGAAAAGTTGAAGGAGAAAAAACCAGCTTTAACAGAAGCCCTTTCTCAAACTCTTCAGTCAATGCACAAGTCTGGATGCTTGACACTAGTTGATGTCATTGAAGGCAAGTGTTATATCAGAGCATGTCTGCTGCACCATCAGTTTTTAGTTAGGCCCATGCTTGCCACACTTCAGTTTGTGCATTTTTAGTTAGCATGTATAATATACCGCATGATGTGGCTTTAATTATGTAAAATAAAGTACTCTTGTTCTTTTTTGTGTGTGTGCATTTGATTTCATTTGTTAATCTTGTCCCTCATGCCTTCAATAACTTGAATTTTCCTAAACATTTCAAACGTTTGTTTCAGATACAGTTATGACATTAATGGTCTTATATGCTTTCATTTTTGGATTAAAATCAAGAAGAAATGATTTAAATCTTTAAGATCTCCTTACCAAAAATGGCAGTTGCTTTTCTTTTTTACCAGAATGGGGCAGCCTCATTTTTCTAAAAAGATGATGCCATTCCCAGCTTCTTAACTCATAAGTTGACTTGTCAACGAGGGTTCGAAGTTTATAAAATTTTGTAAATCAAGTTCATCCAAATCTAGAGATAAATGCTGCAGCCGCACGTGAACAGACATCTGATCATCTGGACCCCTGAATATATACTGAAGAAGACACTTGCAGAATAATCATCTCCATATAAACCTGAAATTTCCGTCTAATTGTGACAAATGGACTGCAAGTTTCATGTTTTGAACTGTTCTTAACATTAGAAAAAGTTTGAGCTATAACTAAGTTGGCCTTTGGCTTATCATGAGTCGTAAAATTACTAAAATTTGCTGCATAATGCATCCTAAAGACCTTTCTAAGGGCAACACTGAGTCAGAAACTATTAAAGCTATATTGTAAGATGAGCAATCGTGACTAGTTCCAAGACATTCAAGGTTTAAATCTTTCTCCAGTATTTTTACCTGTCATCCTTGTACTGACAGAATAGCAATAGCAATGTCAATACGGACCACCCTCTACCAATTTTGAAAGCTGAGAACTTCTAGTTCTATAGTTGTTGATTTTCATATTATCTTCTGAGTAACCATCAAAATATCTTTAAAACCTATTATGATCCTTATGCCAGAAAGAGTGTGAATTAAGCATATGGCTAAGCCATATAGTTGTTCATGGCTAATTAAGTTCTGTAGTTGTTGTGGTCCACATGATTCTTATGCTTGCAACTTCCACAGTAGTTGTTCATGGCTAAATAACATCAAGAGGCAAATCTAATTTAATGACAATAAAAAAGGTGCTTGAAATGTAGTAGTATGCTTTAATTTTACCTTAACCAGAGGGAATTGGAGGATAATTGCTGATGAATTTTAAAAGACTGAAGAGGAGAAGCCTGTGGTAGCCTCTGCAGCATCCTCTGCAGCTTGAAGAATGATATGAGGATGCTTAGTTTCAGCCGAGGCACCTTTTTGAATAATGGGTGTTAGCTATGATGGTGTTTGGTAGTAAGCAGTATGCTTACTGCTTGATACAAAACTGTTATTGATCAAACACTTGGTGGTAAGCCTGGTTTTTGAGAAGTACTGGTCAGTAAGGCTGGCAACGATGCATTCTGACTGGAACATGCTGATCTACATGCGGTACTAAGTTGGACCAGTAAATACTGGTTCATATGGTTTTGGATGGTTTATAATTCTCTCTCTATTTGCAGGAGTGAAAGGACAGCTTTAGCTCCAAGCAACAGGCAGGTGTCCAAGGAAAAGCAGCTGAATAAGTGTAGAATTGAAGAATGACCTTGTTTGTTGACCAGATAACAAAGGAACAAAATAGTTGGATGTAGATTTCCTAATCCCTGATAAAAGCTCCAACAGATTCAGGGTTTATCGAACTTATTTGGGTGCTGTTTAGCCTGTTTTAAACACATTAATTGGCTAAATGTCTTAATAATAAAATTTAACAACCTGCATAGGGCTGCGTTGCAGACAACTGTATCAATCTCTACAGTCACCACAAATATTACTTATGTTTTCCTGGAATGAGCGACAAGTCCAATTATCATATATATTTATTTTTCAGGTTTTGACTTATTTTCATTGAGATAGCAATTATTTTTTATTCATTTTATACTTGTGGTCCAAATTAGTTATGTGGAAAACAAACACTGTAAGCTATGTTTTCCTAGATGTTCTTGATATAAGAATTCTGGTATGGCTTCATTTACTTCTCTCTGCTTTTTTTATGACACTTGTTGTTGCTGCAGATGTTAAAGTGGCTGTTAAGAATAAAGTTCCACTTGTGCGCTCATTAACATTAATCTGGGTTACATTTTGTATTGAGACAAACAATAAAGCAACTATTCTCAAATTGCACAAGGATTATGTGCCTGTATTTTTGGAGGTCAGCAAGAAATAGCATTTATTAGTTAACACAACAACACCATACGTAATTAAGTGGTTGTTACATCTGTTGCTATTTATGGGTACAATATTCTCATTGAAATTTGCAGAGCCTTAATGATGGTACCCCTGAAGTGAGAGATGCAGCTTTTGCTGCATTGGCTGCTATAGCTAAGGTGCTTATATTTGAGAGATGTCTTTCAACGTTTTTATTGGTAGTTAGTTTAGGACGTTCTTATTGCTTTGTTGTTCTAGATGGTCGGCATGAGACCTTTAGAAAGGTCATTAGAGAAACTTGATGATGTCAAAAAAAAGAAGCTTTCTGATATGATTGGAAGTTCTGGTGGTGCTGAGGCCTCGACATCTGGATCAGGTGTGAAAATCTTGTTATATCCTTGTTAAATTTATAGTAGTTAGCTTTTTCTTTTTTGAAGTTTTGTCATAGTTTCTTTGACTCTTTGTTGCCAGCTCCAACTTCAAATTCAAGTGCTAGTATATCCAGTCATGGGGTAAACTTTTTTTCATATTACCCTTTCATGATCGTGTTATTTCCATTATTGTTTTGTCTGCTTAACCTCACTCTGAAATGCAACAAGTTAAATGTTTGCGGTGATTAACCATATCAATATGTTTTTTTATATTCATGGTTTAATTGGAGTACATAAAACTAGATTCTTTGATCGGAAACTTGTTAGCCATGCTGCAAATGATATGATACTCAAATGACATGATAAACAAATGAAAAGTGCATTTCATAGTATGACCTCCTTGATGATAGCTTTATTAATGTAGATAAGATGTTTTATGGGGTTGGTAATGGTTGTGATCGTGGAGAGAACCATTGTGGCGGTTAGGGGAAGTTGTAAGGGCAAGTCAGACTGGTGTCTTGTTCTCAGGTTGCTGTGATAGTCTCATTTTGTCAGATTTTATGGACTTGTTTTGGAAATAAGTTCATGTACATTTCAGACAATTGGTAAATGGTTTTGAACAAAAATGTTCTGAAAAACAGAGATTTTGTCATTTAGGTAACTTTATCCTCCATGACTATTATCTTTTTCTACATTTGTTCGAGTTGGATTTCTTTGGTTTTTACAACTCGTGTATGCTTGGGGCTCATCTTAATGAAATTCTGGATTGTGAATAGGTATCTTCACAATGATGCTGAAAAGATCAGTGATAAAATGTTTTCCGTTAACGAGCTTGCAAATGGTGTTAATATTTTGGTCCCTACTTTAGAGCATAGGTAAATAGAGGCCAGGCAAAACAGAAAGATAATATGAGAAAACAGCAAAGACAACATAACAAGAGAGAGAAGATCTGAAAAAGAAAGAGCAAGGTAGAGGGATAAATTAAGACAACCTAGATGTGCATAGTTTTACATTTAATCTTTCTTGCACCATGTTTAAGCCTTCCTTTTTTCTCCCATGGTCTAGTTGGTGGTGGTTGAGAATTTGGTCATGAGACGACAGATTGCTTGCTCCTTTGGTAACTTTCAAGGATTATTTCTTTAGCAAATTGAAATTCAGTCAATATTGAAGTTCACTTCTAATAGGTTATACATTTGGTCCAGTTTTGGGAAGATCATGATTTTACTGAATTATGTATATGCATGTGTCAGTTATTTGTGTATGTGGAACTATGAAAATGCACTTTGGACATACAAAATAAAAAAGAAACTGTATTACTATCTTCTTTGTCTATCATTAATTGTTTTAAGTCTCAGTTTGAGGCCTGTGGTCGCTAGCTGGATCGATGTATGCCAGTTTACTAGTTGGCACTGACTGAAGAGAAAAAGGGTGGGAAGTAGGGAGGAGAAGGAGAAGAAGAGTAGAAGAGGAGGAAGATGAGGTGAAGGGAGAGGAGGTGAACGGTTTGATGTACTGGAGAAGGAGGTAGCAACAACAATGAGGCGGTGGATTTGCGTTGGTGAGGTGGCAGGGAGGAGGAGCAAGGGAGAGTGATAAAGAGAGAAAGAAAGGGTGCAGGCTGGACATGGGAGGAAAGATTAAGAACTGCAATAAAAAATGATAGTGTAGTGGGTGGTTGACTTGACATTCAGTACCCCTGGTATTAACAATTAAAATCGGATGGTAAACTTAGTTTGGTAAAGTTAAAGGACATTCACCTCTGTTCCGGACTGGACCAGTTGATTTCATCCCTTTTTCTGGTTGGATCAGTAAACACTCATTAGTATGGATTGGTCCCATCAGATCTTTTTTCCTTGATTGTCACCATCTTTTATGCCTAATCTGTCTACATCAATTATTTTCAGATCTATCAATCTTTGCATGTCTAAAAGACTGCAGCTTATGATTTAACCAAATAACATTCAGGGACCTGGTAGATACTAGATTCTGAATTCCAAGTGATCTGCTTCTCCTCTCTTTAACTATTACTAGTGATCATTGATCAGTCAATCTGAGAACTGGTTGTGAAAGATTTTGGAATCCTGTGAAGAAGCATAAATTATTACTTCAAAAGATGACTCCTTTCAAACATATGGTCGAACTATGAAGACTTAGAAGCAAGATTTGCAGTTTTGGGTTCTGCATCCATGCTGGTCCATGACCATACTAGTATGGTCCACACCAGGGTTCTCTATTTTTCCTAGTATCAAATGGGCGGTATGAGTGGTATGTGGATAGTCTCGTTTCAGGTTGTCCAATCCAACCCAATAAAAGTCCTTAAAACTTAAAGCTTAAATTAGGGCTTGCCAACGTGAGCCTTTTCTTTCAGGGAGCATGTAACCGACATCGCCGTTGCAGTCATTTGCCGCTGCCTACCTCCCCAGTATGCTTCCTCTTCTTCTCTTTCTCCTTTTCCACCTCCATTGCTTCTTCTTCTTCCTTCTTGCTCCTCCACTGCTTCATCTTTTTTTTCCCTTCTTACTCTTCCTTCAGCTCCTCTTCTTCATTCCTCTTTCTCCTTTGTCCTCTTCCTCCACCACCTCCTCCCTCTTACTTCCCTCTTCCTTTTTATTCCTCCTTCTCTCTCCTCTTCCTTCATTGTGGTTTCCTCTTCTTCTTCTTCTTCAAAACATCGGTATGTACTGGTGCCTATACGGCGAAACCGATCGGGATGTATTGATCCGACCAATGATTGGTATGGGTACAATATGTGATTGTACGCCGGTATATATAATGGTACCGAGTGGTTTGAAGGGGAGATGTGGTGGGGGAGACTGAAGAGGAGTACCAAACACCCGTGATTTGATGGGCGTTTGTGGCGACGAGTGGTGGATAATGGAGAGTTGCAGACAGTGTCAACTCATGTGCATTGCGTACAATTGCTAACCCTAAGTGATGTTTAAAAATATCTAAACGAGACTGGATTGTCCAAAAAGAGGCGGTTTGCATTAGGATTCACAATATATATAGGCAGGTTTGAACCAATCCAGGTGGTTTTGCAATTGCTGCTTGGAAGTATGGAAACCTTGAAACTTCTCATTCAAAATCAATGATGGATGACTTGGATGGGATATTGGCATTATAAAGTGATATCTGTTTAGACTACAGTGTACAGATACCAAACTTTAATCCTCTTTGTGATTTCTTTTCTATTCACCAATTCGTAATCTCTTAGCTTGATCTATCGTGTAGAGCCATCCAAATTGGTTGAATTTGTTTGGATTTGCAATTAGAATTTAGAACTAATTTTTTCAAGGTGTTGATTCAATTCACACTATCCATTTTATTTTTATAAAATGCATTTTCAAGCTGTCATGGAAAGGACTGAAAATCTGCTCCTAGTAGGTCAAATAGCTCACACCTGATGGTGTTGATTTTCCAATGTGTGCTCCATCATTGATTTTTAATGGGAAATATAGACATGTATTGTTAGAATATCGTAGTCAAAGTTGTTGAAAATCTAAGGTGTATTGAGGCATCAAGGTCACAGGGAGCTAGGCACCAGACTTGTGCTAAGATGTACTCCTTGTTTGAGCAAGGCATGCAACAAAACTATAAGTTACTCATGTAAAATAATTTTAAAAATCTAGACCTAAGAGGTAATTGTCATTCATTAGTATCTAAGTAACCAAAAAGAATTGGTTCCTTTGCAGAAAGGGTATTGGTGGTAAAAATATAAGGAACACAACAAAAGTTCCAACAATGAAAGAACGACACAAAAGATTAAATGAGGGCGATGAACTGATATGTCTCAACTCATTTGTTCACTTTCTTCTTTGTTTACAGCGAAAGATAAAGTTCCCCATCATTTGGCTTTCTTAAAGTGCTAAACTTAAATATATTTTATGAATAAAACTAGTATGATCTCTTGTGCCACATAGTTATCATTGTGGCTGATGTCTGACGCAGATAAAACTAAAGATTATGGAGGTATGCTTTTTAGGCAGTAATCCTTTTCCAAAAAACCAGCCTGAGTGGCAACTCATCAATGATTATGACTGTCAATTTGAAGTGAGGCTTTAAACATTGAGCCTTAATGAGTCTCATCCCTTGTTATGCCCAAGGAAAGATTTTGATATTGCTGATCCTAGTTGAACTCTCTCTCCTTGTATTGCTCACGCCCTGGTCACATTCATGTGAGGACCAACTTATCCAGTTATTTGTTTAGGTTTTGTAGTGAAAGCATTGGAAGTGGGAGTCTCTTGCCTCAGCTTTTCTTATAGCTATAACATAACCATGCATGTGAACAACTCAGCTACTTCATCAGAGAAGAATTAGCTAAGCCGCTCACTGTTGGCTGTTCTTGTGAGATGTGTCTTATTTGTTTGCTTATCTTCATTTCTTTCCGTTCATTTTCTTTGCATATCGATATTCTGTTCTATATAAATATTTTCTTGTGCAAGATGCATCTTATTTGTTTGCTTATCTTTCATTTCTTTCTTTTGATTTTCTTTTGCATATGGATATTCTATTCTATTTAAATATTTTCTTAATCAGATAGTTAATTCTGCAAACCTTGACTTCTCTTTAGCTTTGTACTTTATGCTCTTCTTCATTAATACTTTCACCAAGGCAGATTTCTTCAATACTCCTGTGGTTTATTATATATTTGTCCATGGAGTCATTTCTTTTTCATTTTTTCTTTGATCAATTTTTATTCTTCCAGAGTACACAAACTGAAATATGATCAATTGCAGTGGTATTAAATGCCTTTTTAATGGGTAATTGCTTGAACCAGATAGGAGGCTGTATTATATGTTGGTGATTCACCTGTTTAGTAACATCTTTTGTTGTGCACTCGAAGAAAAAATTCTTTGCTTCACATATTGAATAATATTGAACTATAAAACCATTTTCCTTTCTTAACCGATGATGTGCAATTCTGTTTTCAGCTGTAATAGCCAAGCTTCCTTTTTTACTTTGCATCTCTTTTGTACCATGAATGTATGCAATAACTCATTCATTAATATGTAATGTAAACATGTAATTATGTTCCTAGCCGTTGCATTTAATAGGGTGCTGATAGCTCATTTGTGAAGAGATCTGCTGCAAGCATGCTTAGTGGAAAGAAGCCTGCCCAAGCAGCAGTGAGTTATGATGAAACTAATGGAGTATTAAACTACTAGAAGTATTTGACTGAATAATTTTGTTTAATCAGTTGGCTAACAAAAAAAGTGCCGCAATAAAGACTAGTGTGAAAAAGGCTGATGGGGTTGGGCAATCAAAGACTTTTGGATCAGTTGAGACTGAAGATGTTGAGGTAATTTGTCATTGTGAAACTGAATAATTTGATTTTAAAATTGAAAACATCCTTTTCTGGAAAGAATGCAGTACCAAAAGAAAAAATAATGCACAATTTTTTTGTTTTTAAAAACATCTATTTTTTACAATGTCATCTGTTTGGATGGGATTTTTGTTGGCCTGTTATGTGATAGTGTTGACTTATCTTTTCATTTACTTGATCTATAACAGCCAGGGGAAATGAGTTTGGAGGAAATTGAAGGGAAATTGGGTTCTCTCGTAAAGGCTGAGACTATTTCTCAACTAAAAAGTGGTGTTTGGAAGGAACGCCTTGAAGGTTCTTTTATCACTATCACTTGCCTACTGTTTTGTTCCTTTTTCCCCATAGAATTAGTTGACATGAAGCGATACTCTGTATTTATGTATTTTCACTTTAAATTTCATGGTATCTTGTAGTCTTTTTCAATACCTGCATTTTACATTTTGCTAATGTTGTAATTAAGATTCCCTTCAGTTATGTTAATTCCCTTGAACAGTTGGAGAAGTTTCTTGTGATGTTCTGTGCCATATGCATAATTTCATATGTTGTAGCAAAGGAATTGTCTATCATATTATTTGTCATACAACTAGAGGATGATCTTGTTTCAAACAATGAGCATATGTATGCTAGCTTGTTCTGTTCTAATTCTCTATTGAATTATTAAATCTGCAGAATTATCTGTTTAAACGTTCTTAAAACCACATAATTCCTGTGGCAACAGTGTACCTTGATTGCAGTTGCTGCTTAATATAATCTCATACTCAACATGCCTGTAATATTCTCGCTGTGGCCTGTAGGTATGATGTTCCGTGGACTCTATCCTAGGTATATTCTTGTCACTTGGCATGGCATACAACAATTACATGCCCATTTTGGGCCCACACTTCTCCACTTTCATATGCAGTTCCTGAAGTTTTCGATGTATTTGCATGAAATTTTAGTTTACCATTTTTTTATAGTACCTTTCTGCTTCAATTGTTCTTTATTGCTTAAAATTGTCATAGTCATCATACATGTCTTTGCTTTGTAAAACAAAAAACAGAATAGTGTTTATATTGGTCAATTCTTGCTTTTTCTAATTTTCAATCTTTGCTTTTTAAGATTAGGTGACATTTTGCTATACCATTTATATAAATGTTGTTTTCTGATCTGCCTTATGTGTTGTTTGCTTGTCTTATCTATGCAGGTATTTTGCTTTCATATAAGAGGATTAACCTTCTATGCATTTTGTATCTTATTTATGATTCTTTTATCAATTCGTATGATAGAATATCAATGTCTTAAAGTTAAAATGTGCACAAGGATTTTATTTTGGGCTCCAAGTTTGGGCTGACATTAGAGCATCGTATGCGTTCCATGCACGATCAACTGAATACTGAACAAGCCATGCTTTTGGCAGCTATTGGCTTACTGAAGCAGGAGATTGAGAATATCCAGGATCTTGATCAGTCTGCTGAGATTTTAATTCGTTTTCTATGTGCTGTTCCTGGATGGAGTGAGAAAAATGTGCAGGTAAATTATACACGAATCTCAGAAGGCTAGCCACCAACTTATGATCCTTCATGTATATTATGCAATATAGTTTTTGTGCAACAGGTTCAACAACAGGTCATTGAGGTTATCACATACATAGTTAGCACTGTGAAAAGATTTCCAAAACGATTTGTGGTGCTGTGTCTTCTAGGTATGCAATAAGCGTTTAACATTTTCTTGATTTTCCATAACATGGAGTCAAAAAGCTCATTTGAGTTGGTCTATTTGAGGTTCGGAAGCTCATCAGGCTTGGCCTTGCCCTGACATGAATGTGCCCCAACTCAATGTTCCTGGGCTGGTTTGCAGGCCCATTACCTACCCTAGTTCTAGTCCAAGTCATCATTTTTTGTTTAGTTTTGAAGCATATTCATATTTGGAATGAGAATGGATAACACAGCTGACAAAAGAATAGATAACTAAATATTTTCTTTTCGACCGTCATGTGACTTTCGATAAGTGGTTTGGTATTTCGTCTTATATTTATGCCTAATATTTTATGATTACTGATTTGGCAATTTTTGAGAGATGCATCATGTTGACAGGCATTAGTGAAAGGGTTGCAGACATTAAAACACGTTCCCAAGCAATGAAATGCCTTACTACTTTTTCCGAGGCAGTTGGTCCAGGATTTGTTTTCGATAGAGTAAGTAGATTGCTGTAGTTTTTGAATTAACTTTGTTTTTTCCTTGTTAGACTTAAACACTCACATGCTGTTTCTATGACATTTAAGCTCTTCAAAATCATGAAAGATCACAAGAATCCAAAGGTTCTTAGTGAGGGTATTTTATGGATGGTCTCCGCAGTTGAAGATTTTGGAGTTTTGCATATAAAGTTGAAGGTGCTATTATGTTTTTGTTATCTCATCAGTGGTTTCCAGAAAACTCGTCTTTATATCTTTAAAATCAATTCTGGGATTGCAGGATTTAATTGATTTTTGCAAAGACATTGGGCTGCAGTCCAGTACAGCTGCAACAAGGAATGTAACAATTAAACTTATTGGAGTCTTACATAAATTTGTTGGTCCAGGTAACTTGTCTTCGATTTGTCAGTTTTTTGTTGGTCAGGACTTTAACAGTATTTTAGTTTTTGCTTCCTTGCAGATATTAAAGGCTTTATGACTGATGTCAAGCCTGCTCTTCTAAGTGCACTAGATGCTGAGTATGACAAAAACCCATATGAGGTACAAAATAAAGGGCAGAAGATGACCATATCCTTGGATCTCTTTGAATCACTACTGCTGGTACTTATTATGTTAATTGACAGGGTTCTGCTGCAGCTCCTAAGAAAACAATAAAAGCCTTAGATTCTGGGTCATCTATTTCTGCTTCTGGGTCTGATGGGCTGCCACGTGAAGATATTAGTGCAAAGATGACACCCAATCTTTTGAAAGATATAGGAAGTCCTGAGTGGAAAGTATGAGTTTCATAGATCTTAGTTAATCTTTTATTACAGTCATCATTATTGTTATGCAGCCTGAATATTGTTTCACTGGTCTATAGGTTCGTTTGGAGTCCATCGAATCTGTTAACAAAATTGTGGAAGAAGCACATAAACGTATCCAGCCTGCTGGAACTGGTATATTTCTGTCCATATGATTACAATTAATTTACTAAAATTTTCAAATTCATTTTGATCTCAATGTCTATTGTGACCCTTCAATTACCAGTGGAGTTGTTTGGTGCTCTTAAAGGCCGTCTATATGATAGCAATAAAAACTTGATAATGGCAACATTGGCTACCCTTGGTGGTCTTGCATCTGCAATGGGTCCTCCTGTTGAGAAATGTAGTAAGGTAGCGTTGACTCTCAACTTTTTGTTCTTCAATCAAGGTACATTTATGCCTTGTTGATGTGATCACTTTCTTTTTTTATAAAGGGAATTCTATCAGACGTACTGAAATGCCTTGGTGATAACAAGAAGCACATGAGAGAATGCACTCTAAATACTTTAGACTCATGGTGTCTTGCTGTTCATCTTGATAAGATGGTACTTTTGAGTCCATATGATTTTTTACTTAATTTCTCCACTATTTCTCACTAACATGTTTGTCTGCTGCATTTTTTTCTAGGTTCCTTACATCACAGTTGCATTGGCTGAATCTAAACTTGGTGCAGAGGGGCGAAAAGATCTTTTTGATTGGCTAACAAGGCATTTATCAAAGGCCAATGATTTATCTGATGCTTCACACCTCTTAAAGCCAACTGCTACTGCTTTGACTGTGAGTCAACTTACAGATGACCAGTTACACTTTCTTTGAGAAAGATGTATCATAAATAATATATATTTGCTTTGTTTAGGATAAATCAGCAGAGGTTCGAAAGGCTGCTGAATGTTGTTTGGGTGAAGTTTTGAGGGTTTGTGGACAAGAGGCAGTATGTGAACTTTGCATCAACTGCTTTTAACCTTACCTTTTCTCTTCCACGCCATGATGGCATGGATTGCTGACATAACTTTTTTTGTGTGTTTATAACTGAGTAGGCTATCAAATGCATGAAGGAACTCAAGGGACCTGGGCTGGCTCTTGTACTTGAGAGGTTAAAGCCTTCTGGGCTGACTGAAGGTATATCCTATTTCAAGTGTACAAGAATAACAACCAAACCATAAATTTGGGGTTGGTTACACGGATATTTTGCTACCTTTTCGCCATTAGGATTTGTAAAAGACTATATGTCTTGTTAAGAGTATTTAAATCTTTATTTGTAGTCTTTATTAAAGTTTTTTAGTCTTTCCCTACCTCTCCTCATAACACTAACAACAACCATTTTATCTCTTCTAAGTACCACATCTCTATGTCTCTTGAACAATTCTTTCTCAATTTATTCTCTCTGTTGATGTGATACCCAGTTGATCATGAATAAAAACATTTTTTTTCCTTATCTTTTCTAATACTCCACACTTCCATACACCACACTCAGATCTTATTGCTAGTGTCATGTCTTAAATTTACTTTTCTTGACTTTGCTAAATGCATTCCAATTTTGCCTATGTTTGCCTACTTCAGAAATTTTAGATTCCACAAGATCTGTTTCTGGTGGTCTGGCTTCGAGATCCACCATAAAGAATGGAAAACCAGGATCCAATATCAGCAACGACCGTGGCTTGAGACATGGCATGAAGGCTACAACAATGGTGTGTTCTTCTTCCTGGTCATAAGATAATTTTACATGGAATGCTGCTTATCTTAATATTTTTGTTTTGGCAGAGAAGTGTTCCATCAAGGGCTTCAAAATTTGAACCTTTTGTTTCTGCTCAAGATCTTGCAGTCCAGTCACAGGCTTTATTTAACATCAAGGACTCAAATAAGGTGTATTTCCATGGAAGGGATAATGCTGATATGTTGCTGAGATTTCAGAATTTTATCTTTTCTGTCGGGTACTTTGCAGGAAGATAGGGAGAGGTATGTTGTTCGTAGATTCAAGTTTGAGGAGCCACGTGTTGAGCAAATTCAGGACATGGAGGTTTGCATCTCAAAATAAATCTTATCTTAATGTGAAGGTTATTAAAAGCTGTCAGACTGATATTAGTGTTGGTATTTATTGATCTGACCAATTATTGGTGTTGATGCAAATGTACCAGACCAATTAATTTATGGTACATTTATAATTTTTTTATTTTTTATTATTTATCCAATGATGCCTAGAGGTATGGGTTGGTATACTATCTGGTAATTGGTACCATGCTGATCTGATAGTTTACTGAAACTAGATTACCAGTATTTAAACCCTTGGTTGAATACAAGTTAAATCATAGGCTACCTGTATTGAAATACCAGTTAAATCCTTGGTTAAATTCTAGGTTACGGTATTTAAATACTGGTATCTGATGCTGATCTGATAGGTTACTAGTATTTAAATCCTTAGTTAAAGTTTTCTTGTGTTTGTCTCATATTGTTATATCTATAAATCTCTATCGGGAACCACTAGATGCTACTCCCATGAGTTTGTGGTACTCTTTGTCCCTGAGATAACATGGTTTATCTGAGTATGAAATTGGACAGGATGACAATCAAGGTAGGATTTAGGTATATATGTCAGTGCATCTATTTTGTTGACAACATTAAATGTCAATACATATATCAATTTAGTTCTGTCAATATCTCGATGTCTAAACATCCCAACATATAAAGGATTTTGAAAATATCTGTATTGATTGTTTGGACTTTGGAATATTCATTTTAATTGTTTTTCCTTTTATTTGAGCATTCATCCTTTTCTGTTTTACTTGCTTGTAAGTCTTCCTATTCCTCTCAAATGAATAGATAAGTTTGAGTTAATTCTTTTATTAGTCGTTTGGTAAATTCATGAGTACACATCCATATCAAAATTTACTTTGGATCTGTATTTCTCTTGCATCCATCTTTAAACTGTCTACAATTTAAAGAAATATGGTTGCAAAATACAGTTGCTGTCCAATACTCCAACCTGAATGCATAGAAGCAGAGAGATGTTTTTATCACATCCAATTTATCTTTGCCCATATATGAACCAGCAAGAATCTATTCATGCAAAGTGGTCAATAAGTTAGAACTGCTTACTAACATTTGGCTATAAAATGTACTACTGGGAACATATATCCTGTGGGCCCCTGTTCATAACGTCTTGAGAATTTCCAGAATTTCCTTAATTTGTGGCTTCGCGCAGTGAAGGCCTCAAAGTATAACTGATGGAAGTCCAACAATACAATACCTAAGTGTAGATTAGTGGTCTGTATGTTTCTCATAATATTCATGTTGTGCTGATGGGCATTGATGTTTGCCGAGATTCCATCTTAGTATACAGGTCAATCCCATTTTATGTGGGTTTTCCCCTTCATTTTAGGAGACTTGTAAAATTGAATCTGAAAGTAATGCACTGGGTGAGAGGATACTGTTTCAATTGAACATAGAATTGTTAGAATTCATTATCATGGGCCCTCTCTTACATTAAACCTTTCTAGTCATCAAAGAGGTTTTTCTTTCTCATATGTCATCTTCTTGAACTGAACACTGGTTCACATTTTTATTATGATTTGACATCAATACTCTATCTAGTTTGCTCTAGCTAACCAGCCAAGGTCTTAATCAGACTCGAAAGGAACTTTGCAAATCAATTTGAAACATGGGTCATCTGAATTGTGGAAAGGGTCTTAATCAAACTCAAAACAAACTTTACAACTATATTTGGAATATGGGGCATCTGGATTTGTGTAGATTTGTAAAAGTTGAGGTGGAAGGTTCCATACCACTTAAGAATTTTGATAAAGTTGTGCAAACAAACATGTATGCTGCAGACATGGGACTGGAAGAAGATAGTTTGGCTCCACGATCATTATGTGTTTTATTATTTTCTTTCAAATTTTGTGGGTCTGTTAGGTTCAAACCTGGTGTAAAAATGACACTAGCCTTTTTCTATCCAACATAGAAGATGAACCACATCGACGGTGTTGTTGCATTACACTGGTTCAAGTAGTCAGTATAAGCAAGTTAATGAAGCTGTTTGATTAAATGCTTTGGAAGTAATAAAGAGTATTCCAAGCAGAAAGCACATACATGAAAACAAAGTACACAACTGTGACTAAGATGCTACTTATGCTTGAATGTGTTTTAAATAAGGCAAATCCTATAATGCTCCAGACAACTTTAACTGGGCCTTGCATTGGTGATTGGCCAAGCAGCTGGCATCATTTTTGGGGCACCGTTCATGGTCAAGTACATGGGCCAGGACGGTGCAAGGCTTTCACAAGCCTCAGTTTATGATGGTTAGGAATGCCAAAAAAAAAATGTTTTAGCAATGATATAGTTTTATTTATTGAGAAATTCAAATATTCCTGTCATTTGATATCGATTTTTTTTACTGCAGTATGATTTTGTGAAGCATTTCAGAGAAGACCTACATAGGCGACTTTTAAGCACAGATTTTAAAAAGCAAGTAGATGGGCTTGAATTATTGCAAAAGGTCAATTTACTTTTTTCCTTTTTAATAACAATAAAGTTGTGCATGTATCATTTATAGATTTTATTCTCACCAACAAAACTCGTCATCTTTTTGTTCATGTAGGTTTTACTGTCAAATAGGAAAGAAATAATTGAACTTCTTGACATACTCTTAAGGTGGTTTGTTTTGCGGTTGTGTGAGTCCAACACAACATGCTTGTTGAAGGTAAAAAGTTTTGTGTCTATGTTGCAATTGTTTAAGAGTTCGGAGTACTTTAACTTTATCTGCTTAAACATGACATGCAGGTGCTTGAATTCCTTCCTGAGCTTTTTGGTATTCTAAAGGATGAGGGTTACACTTTAACTGAGGCAGAAGCCGCAATGTTTCTTCCATGCCTAATGGAGAAGGTTCATTTGCATTTTTTGTGTTTCTTTTCTCTTATGGTTTGATCAAACATATAACTGTGAGAACTTATAATGTTAAGAATTCTCTTCTTTTGCTTCATTATTTAATATTTACAAATTCATCTGTCCTTAATATATTTGAATCATATTCTATAGCTGCTGCATGTTACTTTATGTGTTCGATAACTTGATCTTGTTCTGCAATGCAGTCTGGTCACAACATTGAAAAAGTCAGGGAAAAGATGCGTGAATTGATGAAGCAAATTGTTAACATTTATTCAGCTTCAAAGTTCCTTCCTTATGTTTTGGAGGGCTTGCGATCAAAGAATAATCGTACTCGAATAGAAAGTGTTGATTTCATTGAATACTTGATTGATCATTATGGAGCTGAGGTCAACTCTAACCGTCATACTTTGCCAGTATTGCTCATCTGCAAAATGCTTATTGATTTCTTTTTGCAGATTAGTGGACAATTAAAATGTTTGCAACTTGTTGCTGGGTTAACATCAGAACGAGATGGTGAAATCAGAAAAGCTGCTCTTAATACAATGGCTACTGCTTATAAAATTATTGGTATGTGTCTTTGGTGCATTGAATTTTCAACAGGTTCTAGGATTGTTCTTTCATGGCTGAGGGCACCTTAATTTTTGATAAATTAATTCCCTTTGGCCATATATGGTAACAGAAGAAAATCACCAAGTTGATTGCCTGATGATATGTTTGTTTAACATGATTTGTTCCTTTCTTGAGCAGGGGAAGATGTATGGAGATATGTTGGAAAGCTATCTGATGCACAAAGGAGTATGCTAGACGATAGATTTAAATGGAAGGTCGGTATATACTTTTCCATCATTTGCCTTTTTGACATGAGAGTCGTAGAAATGTCTAGAATAGTGGTAAGCTAGATTTATAGTGTCATGGGTGCTTCCTATTAACCATTACATTTCTTTTGCTCTTTTTCTTATTCTTAACATGTCTTGTTTTGTTATTGTTTAGGCTAGGGAGATGGACAAGAGAAAAGAAGGGAAGCCTGGAGAGGCCAGAGCTGCTTTGAGGCATTCAGTGAGAGAGAATGGGTGACTCTCCCTCCCTCCTTTACTCACTTTCCTTCAGTCTTCCTCTTCTCTCTCTCTCTCTCTCTCTCGCTCTCTCCTCCCACTCTCCTTGGGTATATACATACATGTGTGTGTGTGTGTGGTCCTTCATCTACTATGAAAATATATATACGGTTTTTAACAAAAGTCCCTCCCCTTGCCCCCTTGACGCCCATGCTACCCATGGAACACACATTCATATAGGTTTTGCTTCTTGTCCTGTCGGCAGTAGTAAAAAACCAGAGGGATGTAGCGCCTTTACCATCCTTTATGACCTAAAGCAATCCAACCAGCTTTGCCTTTTTTCTCTGTTGGACGCTTTAAAAGTGATGTAAATGTAACCACATGGAATGGCAAGGAGCTGAGGAGATAGACGTGTCTCCAAGTCTTTTAGTAGTTTTTCCTTCCTGGCGCTCCCTTACATTTTTCTGAAAGAAGACTTTTTTCAGGACAAATGGGAGCTCTTACCTTTTGATTCTTGTAGATTAGGCTGTCTTGTTCAGTTCATATTGGAATTTCATCCTCCAGGTTTTCTGGGTGAGCAAGCATGCTTCATCTTTCGTGCTCCTGCTGCTTTTGATCTAGAAAAGCTTGGCTCGCAGGAGGCTCTCTATGGAACAAAATTGCCAGCCAAGCCCCTAAAAATGAGAGCAGGAACCAAAATGGTAGGGTTTGTAAGCAGCTCAAGCATGGCTGCAGTAGTAAGTGAACCTTCTTCAAAAAGGTATAGAGGATAATCTACATAAGCAAAAGGTGGATGCCTGTGCCTACCCACCTCGTCTCAAGTCTGATAGTATGCCCTGCCAACAAGCACCAGTGAATCTTAAGTCAGCCAGAGAGTTGAATAGAGCGTGGATAAAACAGGGTGCTATAGTTCCTTTTCAAAATGAAAGGAGGCTGATCAAATAACCAGTCTGAATTTCAACTTTCTCTGGATGAATTGCATTTTGCTGTACTAATCTTAGAAAATCTTAACATAATGGCAACCTAATATATTGGCACATATTGTTTCACCATTTTCTTTATGCTAACAAGTCAAACTCTTGATAAATATTACTAGATTGAAGCTAAAATATAGTAGCAAATTCATTTTCCACATTTTTATTTTTTTAGATATGATCATCTGACTTTTTAAATGCTTATTGACTAAAGTTGATTATAAAACTATAATCAGCTGAGTTGATCCATCATTCACCAGTAAATTTATATTAATTTTGGGATTTTGACACTAGTGAGAAAATAGTAAAACATGATTTCCCAGTTTGCCTATTGAGTTTTTGTAACTTCATGAACTTAGGATAAGTAGATCTTCCATCACTGGGTTTTATTTTAACTAATCTTCTTTGGATTGGCATACAACTTATTTGAACTTCCGTCATTGGTATTTTTTCATGCTATTTTAAATGGTGCATTGTTTCAAAAAATCTGGTAGAAATATTTATTTAGGATCACAATTAATGCCATCCTTTTTTGGTGTTTGGTACTGAAATTTGTTTGCTATTCTTTTATTATTTCGGTAATATTGTTTGCAATTTTCTTCACATACTTTGCTATGTTAACATGTGTTTTAATTTCTTTGTCGATTTGCAGTCTAGATGTAGCAGAACAGAGTGGAGAAGTTTACTTACATTCTGTCTCTGTTCCTGTGGCAACAAGGTATGTATAATTCTTTGAAGATGTAATAATGAGATTTGAATTCTGATAAGAACCACTCATATGTGTATGATACGACTTTGTTATTTATTCCTTTTTATCTGTTTTCTTGATAATGAACTGTTTATCGGTAGGGAAAATGATGTTTATGCTGACTCCGACGAAAGGCACATTTCAGCTCGACAATTTGCTACTGCACATGGTCTCACCGACTGGCTTAAAGCTCTTGATATCATTGCAATGGGTTCACCTGAACAGGTTCATTGTTTCTTGGATTTAACCACTACTTTAATAAGCATCATGGAGTAAATTGTCGGTCATGGTAATCTGAAAGAAACTTTATAACATTAGAGTTCTTGGGTTATTTGCCTCAGGTATCACATTGCTTCTCCATCCATCAACTTGCTTTTTCTACATATACTTTGGGTGTCATCAGTCAGACTTTCAGTTTTTACTTAATCAATACAAAGTTACTTTGTGTTCATCCCCTTCATTTTTCTAATGCCTTTCATTCTTCATTTTGGCCTAGATCCGTCTCAGGTTGGCATTAGTGATAAGACCCTAAGGTCTTATCGTGGAAGAAAGGGGAGAAATGAAAGAAAAGGGGATGATCACTTTGAGAGGATCGGCCTCCTTGATCGCTTCGAGGGGATCGGCCTCCTAGGGTTTGTCATAACAAACTGAAATAATATTTCATTAATTGATTGATTTAAAGAAAGGGTTACATCACTATTTATAGAGTTTCACCTAGAGTTCATCAGGACTTGGACTCATAATAATAATTAAATATTAAATAAACTTCTACCCGACTCTAACTGAACTAAACAGACTCAATAAACAACTGAACTAAACTGACTCAATAAACATTATTCAAAAGCTTAGAAAAAGGGTCATAACAATTCCTCCCTCTTCAAATCAGCCTTGTACTCAAGGCTGAGCAGCATCAAACTCGAGGAGCTTCTTTTTTAGCACTTCAGTCATAGGCTATCTGCAACGCATCACAATCTATTGATCAAGTAAGTATGGTCTCCACTTTTTGATAGTGTAAGTAACAAGTCAATCTTTCAGTGTAGTAATCGTTGCAAGAAACTCCTGGCCCTGTATAATCAATATTATCTTTGAACATTTACTATCACAAGTTAAAATCCGTCCATCAACGATCTTTACTTCGAATTTGCCACAGCCTTCAATGTGATAAGCTAATCGGGCTACAACTTTCCTGTCCATAAAATTATTAGTGTTACCAGTATCAATCAAAACTATAACAGGCTGATGTTTTAGAGTTCCGCCAACTTCCATAGTTTGCGGGTTAGAGTAGTTGGCTAATGCATGTATTGTATGTATGGTAGGTCCAACATCTTCATTAGAATTTATACCTTCATGATCGGAGTCCACATTTTTAGTTTTCGGTTCCTCTCCAATTGGTTCAATCATCAGAAGTTACCCTTGTTTACATCGGTGCTCCATACTCCACTTTTCATCATAGTACAAACCCCTTGCTGATCTTTCCTTGCTAATTTTTTTCTCATGTAGATGTGCAAATGAGATCGCAGCTATCATAGTGCGGGGTTGACGAGCCTTAACTTCACACCGGATCTCTGGAATAAGCCTTTCAATAAATGTACCCAGAAGTTGTCGGTCCGACCAATGTCTAGCTTGATTTGACAATCTTTCAAACCTACTATGATATTCCAGCACTGTAGAAGTCTGACGAATTTTGGCGAGTTGACAATCAACATTCTCATATTTGGATATGCCAAAGCGAACAAAAAGCCCTCTTTTGAACTGCTCCCACGAAGGAACTTCGTGGAAAGTTTCATACCAATCGTACCACTGGATTGCATCTCCATCGAGCTGGATTGAGGCCACTTCTACCTTAGATTCTTTTGGGGTTCTGTGAAATCGAAAAAAAATTTCTGCCTTAGAGATCCAACTAGTCGGATTCCCATCTTCCCATCTCGGAAATTCTACCTTCATGTGTGAGTAGTTTGTGTCACAATCTTGGGGTCCTTTTTTTGTATTTTCAGATCTGTGCAACGTAGAACTTGAGCCCCCATTTTGTTGAAATTTGTTGAGGCTCTCCAATAGGCTCTTTTTGAAATCATTAAGTGTTTCTTGCTGTCGATTCTCAATTCTGATTTTCAATGCTTCCATTTGTGCTTTCACTGAGTTATCGGTGGCTATTGTGTAAGATTGCAAATCTGTAATCTTAACTCCTGTTTTTGATGTCGGTTAAGGGTATCAACACTGTCGATGCGAAGTTGTCGAGGAGGTGGACGCCGAGGGCAGTGTTGCGGTCGCTGCGTTGGAGGAAGAGTTGCTGCCTTGTTTTTGTTGCTGCGTGGGGTGAGAGCACCGAGGGCTGGAAGGCGACTGCGTCGGTGTGGCTGCAGTTGCTGTGACCCAAGGGGGTGATCACCGAGCAACCGGGTTGAGGCTGCGGTGATGGAAACCTGTAGTGACGGTTGCGGCCCAAGGGAAGGCAGCGACGATGGTGTGGTTGGGGGCAGCGCCGCCAAGGGCTCGCCGCTGTGGTGGCTGTGACGGTGCGGATGGGAGGCAACGATGCTTGTTACAGTCGCTGTGTGGAGGGATCGCTGCTATTGAGGGCTGGGAGGCAGCGATAGTGGTGTGGCTGGGGGTAGTGCCGCTGTGGTGGCTGTGACGGCGCGGATGGAAGGCAGCGTTGCTCTATCTCTGGCGCACTGTAGAAGGAGGCGCTGGTGACGTCGAGGGATCACGTGCAGTTGAGGAAATGGCTGCGATGGTCGTGGTTGCCTTGTTTTGATCGCCACGTGAAGGGATGGTCGAGCGATTGCGGCTGCGACCCAAGGGGGGGCAGCGATGGTGGCGCAGTTAGGGCAGCGTCGCCGACGGTAGAAGTGACGAGGGGGTGGTCCGCTGGTTGCGAAGTAGCGGTCATGGCCCTTCTCGCTCGAGCGAGATGGGGCAGCGAGGGGGCGAAGGTCGCTGGTCGGGGAGCAGCGGCAGCGGTGGTAGAGCGGCCAGGAAGCAACGACGGTGGTGGAGGAGTTGCCTTGCAGCGGTGGTGGGGAAGAAGGGAAGCAGCGGTGCGGCGGGCTGAAGCAGGGGTGCGGGCTGCCGGGAAGCAGGGGCGGCAGTGCTGGAGAGGGGAAGAATGGTGGCCGAGGAGCAGCGGTGACGGTGGTCGAGCGACCGGGAAGCAGTGGCGGCAGTGGAGAAGGAGAAGGAGGCAGCGAGGGCCACGGCTACGATCGACAAGGGGCTGTGGCAACCGGCGGTTGTGACCAAAGGGGGGGCTGCCACGATGGCGGACTAGGGAAGCGTCGCCGATGGTAGAAGCGACGATGGGGTGGTCCGCTGGCTGGGAAACGGCATCGGCGGTCCTTCTCGCTCGAGCGAGATGGGGAAGCGAGGAGGAGAGGTCGTTGGCCGGGTGGGGGCAGTGGCGGCGGTGGTGGCTGCTTGCTGGGCAACAACGGCGGCAGTGGTGGTCCCTCAACCGAGAAGCAGCGGCGGTAGTGATCGCTGACCGGAGAGCAGCGGCGGCGGGTGGGCTGGCCGGAAGCATGGGAAGCAGGGGTGCATGGTTGCGGCTTCTTCTTCCTCTCATCGTTTCCTCTTCTTTTTTTTACGATGAAGATAACTGCAGTGAGGGGCCAGCGGCGGCAGCGGTGGTGGTTGTTGGCTAGGCAACAACAACGATGATGGAGAAGGGGCAACGATGGTCGTTGGCCGGGATGCAGAGGTTCCTTCTCGATTGAGAAGGATCGACGTTCATGGTTGTCGGCTTCACCGTTCCTCCCACAAATTTCTCTCTTTTTTTTTTTTTTTTGATAGCTAAGACAACACTACAGCGAGAACGCCAAGAATCATCGCTCTGATACCAAATGATAAGACCCTAAGGTCTTATCGTGGAAAAAAGGGGAGAAATGGAAGAAAATGGGATGATCACTTTGAGGGGATCGGCCTCCTTGATCGCTTCGAGGGGATCGGCCTCCTTGGGTTTGTCATAACAAACTGGAATAATATTTCATTAATTGATTGATTTAAAGAAAGGGTTACATCACTATTTATAGAGTTCCACTTAGAGTCCACCAGGACTTGGACTCTTAATAATAATTAAATATTAAATAAATTTCTACCCGATTCTAATTGAACTAAGCAGACTCAATAAATAACCGAACTAAACTGACTCAATAAACATTATTCAAAAGCTCAGAAAAAGGGTCCTAACAATTAGATCCAAAGTTTTGTCTGTGTAAAGAACTCTGATTTGATGGTGGGTCATTTGAAAACAAACCAGAGGAACATGAAAAAACTATACAGTGATAATGATAAAACTTTATGAAAAATAGCATAAAATATGAGAAAAATGAAGATATTATATGCGAAAATGATTCGTTTATCTTGATATTTCACAAGGTGTTTAACTTAAAAAGTATGAAATTAAAATATAAAAGAAAAACATCTAAAAACTATGAATAATGCATGAAGAACTAGTCATGCTGTAATTATCAAAAAATAAATACGACACATATCATACAAATATACTATCATATGTATTCTATGATAATATATGTATGAGGCAATACAAAGACAAATAAGGAAAACGATTATGTGAAGAGACCATACTATGAATTTGAGACTAGAATTTGGATCCCACGATAGCCCTCTTATTATTACAATCATCCCTATACTTTTTTTCCTTTTCTTTTCACTCTATATCATATCCAACATACATGATTGTGGACAACAAACATTGCAACACTAATGAGAAAACAAATATGATTGTTTTAACAAATAGCAAATGCAATACTAGTGTCTCTTATTATGTTTCACAAAGGCGTGAGTTTCTTTTTATCATACTTTCGTCTATGCTTCCCTCTTGTTTTCCTTGCACTCATTTCACTTATCGACTCCTCTTTTTTTTTTTTAGGTTGCTTTGCATGACTCAGGCTTGATAGGCTAACTAGCCTATCAACTTAGTTTGGTTCAATCATTGGCCAAAATGCTTAAGCTAAAATTGAAAGTAGTATACTCGTTAGACCCTTATAAGTCAATCTTAATCTTGCTCACTTTCGATATGGGACTAATTGGGATGCTACGATCTCTTCCACTCAAGAGCTTGACGTTCTCGTCAAGGTTCAACATAGCTCAGATCAAGCTCTAGCATGGTGCATGTGAGTCGTAGCCCAATGGTGGCTCTACGTAACGAGTCCTCTGACTTCATCCATGGGTAGTCCTTTCCTACTTGAGCCTCCTCACTATGCCCAAATATTAGGTCGGCTCTGATACCAAATGTCATGACTCGGGCCTGATGAGTTAATTGGTTTATTAACTTCATTTGACCCAATCACTAGCCAAAATGTTTAAGCTGAAGTTAATAGTAGAGCACTCATCAGACTCTTGTAAGTCAATTTTAATCTTGCTCACTTTCGATATGGGACTAATCAGGATGTTACACTGCTAAATTTGTAGAATTGGTCAATAACAACCAACTCTGATTGAGAATAACTAATTATAGCTGATATTGATCAGTTTTTGATCAAAAGGCTGATAAATCATCCAAAATTAGATTAGTCTTGGATGATGCTAAGGTGTATCTGCCAATTGGACTTCTATTTCAGCATAACTCATTTGTTGCATCTTGAGAAAGCATTTCCCCCACGTACTTGTTGAATTCACTTCTGTTCAGTTTACGTTACATTTGGAAGGTTATTTAGATATGTTTATTATATTATATTTTCAGTTTCTTGATAGTTTATTGGTTCTTTTATGGTTTAAGATACATTCTTTTACTTGAACACTGGAAAGAGTTATCAGATTGACTAAAATTGGGCATGCACAAGATGGGTTGGATCAGTTCTGTTCTTAAGAATAACATATGCTACTTCAAATGATGCATTTCGTTGTTGTCATATTATCTGAACCTACTATATTTTGGTGCTTTTTCTTAGATATTCTTTACTTTGTTGCAGTCAGTTGAAGGTATGAAAGTTATATGCCATGAGCTAACACAGGTCACAGGTGACCCTGACAGCGGTTCAATTGAAGATATCGCTAAAGATGCTGATAGATTGGTCTCCTGCTTGGCGACAATGGTATTTGAACCTGTTATTTGTTATCCTCAGCTACAGATGTTACTGTTTTTCTGCTCATATCTCCAAGGTCAACTTATGCAGGTTCCTAATACCTTTAACTTCAGCCTCTCTGGAGCTTCTTCAAGATCTTGTAAATATGTGCTTAATACACTTATGCAGGTGTTTATTTTTCAGTGAAAATTTTTATTTTGCTTTTCAGTCTTGAACAGAATTTACGAGAGCTAGTTTTCTGCAGGCCTTCCAGATCAAAAAACTTGCACATGCTGTGAAAGAGAATACACTAGACAACCTGATCACTGAACTTCTTCTTTGGCTTTTGGATGAAAGAGTGCCTCTGATGGATGATGGTAGCCAATTATTGAAAGCACTTAATGTTTTGATGCTCAAAATTCTGGTTGGTATTGTGTCTATTATACTTGTACTTTGTCTTTTATTTTCCACTCGTTATATCATTGAGTATCTTTATTTGAGCAGGATAATGCAGAAAGAACATCATCTTTTGTGGTGCTAATTAATCTATTGAAACCTTTGGACTCCTCGAGGTGCTCATCCCCTGTATCTTCTGAAGCACTCATTACCAGGAATCAGAAGTTCTCAGATCTAGTTGTTAAATGTTTAATTAAGCTGACCAAGGTAGCATTTTAACAATACTTTGAAGCTCATACATAGTCCACTGCTCTTTTTTTCGTTTTTCTTGTCTTTTGCTTCATCCAAGGTAGCCATTACAGGTTTTACAGAGCACAATTTACGAAGTTGATCTTGATCGTGTTCTTCAAAGCATTCATGTATACTTGCAAGAACTGGGAATGGAAGAGATACGGAGGAGGTATATTTATTGTTTACTTGTGAATTAAGAAATTTATCAGTTATTTTGCTATCATTATATACTGATCCAATCTAATGTTACACAGGGCTGGAGCTGATGACAAACCACTTCGGATGGTTAAAACTGTTCTGCATGAACTTGTGAAGCTCCGTGGTACAGCTATAAAGGGTCACCTTTCTATGGTACCTATAGATACAGAGCCTCAACCTATCATTCTTGCTTATATTGACCTAAATCTTCAGGTAAAGTTAACAAAGTCGAGAAGCTTGAACCAGAATCATGTTTATGTGATTAGAGCTAGACTGATATATGACATGTTACATGTTCAGACGCTTGCAGCTGCTAGAATGCTGACTCCATCTGGTCCCATGGGCCCAACAAATTGGGGTGATACTGCTTCAAACAGTCCAACTCATGCAACACATTCAGCAGATGCTCAACTGAAGGTGTTCACCTTTGGTGCTAATGACTTCAATTCTTCAATTTTTTGTTTTGTATTTTTTTTACTCTGCAAGCTACAACTTAATTGACTGTAGTCTGTTATGTGACTTAATGACTTTTGATTTTCTTTTTGTTTCTTAAATTGCAATAGCAAGAACTTGCTGCAGTATTTAAGAAAATTGGTGACAAGCAAACTTGTACCATCGGACTATATGAACTCTACCGTATTACTCAACTCTACCCCAAGGTAAATACTTTAGTTAGAATATTCTGATTTTCATATGTTCAGGAGTTTTGTAACTCTTGTTCTTGTGTTATATATGATGAAATTCTCTAGTTATTTTATAGGTAGATATATTTGCTCAGCTCCAAAATGCTAGTGAGGCTTTTAGAACCTATATTAGAGATGGATTGGCTCAGGTGAGTATTTTCTTTCTTTCCTGAAGAGTTCCATCCTAGCACTGTGAAATGTGTTTTATTGTTTTGTTATCGTTCCACCAGATGGAGAAGAATGCAGCTGCTGGAAGGACACCTTCTAGTCTTCCCATGTCGACTCCACCTCCCTTAGCAACTCTCCCATCTCCAAAGTTTGGAGCCCTATCTCCTGTACGCACAAAGTCAATTAGTGCAAAAAGTGAAAGCATGTACTCTAATGTTGCTGTTCCATATGCGGAAGATGATGCTGGTGGGACAACAGCAGCTTTGAGGGGTCAAACTGATCCATCAGAGTTTAGGTCTCACTTAGGAGATGATCGCATGGACCGATATCCAGCTGGTTCTCTCTCTCTCTCTCTCTCTCTCTCTCTCCTGTGTGTATATGTATGTGTGCATGCATGTGTGGGTGACTTGGTGCATGCATGAGCATGTGGCTATGTATTAAGTTGGTGAAATGACTAGTAACTATTGTTGTCTGGTTATGAAATCTTGCCAGCTCCTGCAGTAACAATGGGGACTCTGGATGCCATCAGAGAGCGGATGAAAAGCATTCAAGCTGCAGCCGCTGCTGGCAGCTTGGATGGTTCAGCCCGACCATTAGCACATATCAATAGTAATGTGCTTCATGGAGTTGATCATATTGATGGGGAAACCCTGGCCCAGATCAATGTTCTTCCAATGGATGAGAAGGCATTATCCGGATTGCAAGCACGAATGGAAAGGCTAAAAAGTGGATCCCTTGAAATGCTTTAGCTGACGGTGTCACACTAGTACAGGTTATATAGACCAATGTAAACGACAACAGAGAGCTACACTTCCAGTTTTTTGGTGCACTAGATGGTGGGCTTGCGGAAATGTGGCCTGGTACAACCTGGTGCCATCTTTATGGTGATGGTACGTCAGGTGGTTATATTCATATATGAAATGATCGTACGTTTGTTGTTTATAGTATTTTTCATTGGTCCAATGTCACAGGGTGATTCTTTGACATGTCCATAATTTGTCTTGAAATCGTGTACATGCTAAAACTCGCTGAGTTCATTTGTTCAACCCACTATCCTTAGTTATTTTGCTGTTCTCGTGAATCACTGGTTTTCTTGTTTATGGGCAACTGAGTTTATTACGTTACATCAGTTATAGATTCCTTTTTTGTGGTTATTCGCCGGCCATCTGTTGGTCTGTTCTCCCTAAGTGGTGCTAAAATGCATTTTCCATTCCTCTGGTTTATTGATATTGGTTTGCACAAGTTAAATTCTGAAGAAATTGTTCAGTATTGTCAGGCATATTATCGAGACCAGTGAGTTAGTTTAGACCAACCAGAGTTTCTTGCAACCATCACAAAACTATTGCTTAACATATATAGCCAATTTCTTTGTTTCTTTTTTTCTTCATTTTGCTATAACCATGGCGGTTTAGTTTCATCTAGTCATCAAAAGAACGAGTCCATGTGCTTTTGTTTATAGGAGTATCCACATATCATCCCATAAATTAGTTTTCTTCCCACCACCAGTTGTGATCAGGATCAGTTTGTATTTTAATTAAAATTTTCATCTTCATGATAATTATTCCAAGTTCAAGAGTGAAATAGCACTTCAGCAGTTAGGACCTAATCCTCCTTTCTTCGCACATCAAGTAATAATAAAATAACAAAAAAATCGTATCGTAAGTATCTTACTATCGTGAAGTATCTCCGCACATCAAGTAATAATAAAAAATAAATATCCGAATTGGATGTAGGTAAATATTCTTTTTAATATTCTTGTCTCTTTTTTTGTTGCTCTGATCTTAGATCAATCCCATGGGTCACATGTTAATCACCGTAGGGATGGCAACAAATTGAGTTATTTTTATATATTATTTTGCTCTCTCTCGCTTGTTTGAAATATATATATATATATATATATATATATATATATATATATATATATATATATATATATATGTTCGTTCATTCGAGGAGTTGATTGGATTCGGAAATGGGTTCGGTAAGATTGTTGGGTAATTTAATGTGTCTTTCTGACAAACTAACTTTTCCTTGAACCCGGTCAATGTGCCAGATTTGGGTCAGAGGATTTTGGAGGGCAAAGCCGCCGTCGGACCCAACTCGGTCGATCGAAACGCGGTCGTAGCGCCGTGTCGTGCATATCTTTTTCTCCGGGTCTCTCTCTCTCTCTTGCATTCTCGTCACCTAACACGATTGATTGCACGCAGTTGAAACACCAACCGCGGATCTCTTTTGCGGCAAAGAGAGAGAGAGAGAGAAGAGAGAGAGAGAGAGAGAGAAGAGGCAGACAGACCAGAGGAAAGAAAGTACCGATGGCGGTGGTGGCGAAGATTGCGCCGTCGATGCTGTCGTCGGACTTCGCGAATTTGGCGTCGGAGGCCGAGCGGATGCTGCGTTTCGGAGCCGATTGGCTTCACATGGACATCATGGTACGGGGTTCCCCGGTCTCGCTTCTCATCATCTTTGGTGCATATTGGTTTGCCTTCGCTTCTTGAGAATCTGGGATTCAAATTGATCCCTTGATTTGGGCTAGTTTGGGCCAACGCATCGGATTCGGCTGGCGATTGTCTCTAAGGAGTTGATTTTGGAGATCAGGTTGTGAAAGTTCATCTTTTGGTTGACTTGGTAGGGCAAACATTGGGTCTAGGTTCTACCACCGGATACTTGAACGAACCTTAGTATCCTTATCCCATTGTGGTTATCTTAGTTTACTGCCAAAAAGGCGCAACTACAACACGATATCTTTAGTGGTTCTTTAGGGTGTATGTCAAGACTTGAGTGTTAGATCTACTCCACCTACATTTATCAATAATTTCCATGTCATTATTAGTGTTATAGACTGGTTTTTTACGTCTGCCATCTAGTTGCTAGTAACCAACATGAGATGTCTTGTTGGCACGTGGAGTAAAGGCTTAGATTTTGATGCACTTAATTTTTAATTTATATTATTATGACTCTTGATTTTTCTTTCAATTATCTTCTAATAATCTTTCTACTCTATTTTGTTAATTGGTTTTTAGATTTCAAACTCTGTCCATCACATTCTAGATATGTTCTAATTCAGCAGCTTGAACATTTTGTGCCTTGTGGTATGCTTGATAAACTGATATAGACTTTTATGCTTTTTGCAGGATGGGTGAGTGATCTTTTTCTCAATGGTAAAAGTAGCATTGTGAATTTTGGCACCCAAAATGATATAGGAGCCTTCTGCATTAGGTTTTTGCTCATCAAACATTGCTATCTGATGCTTTAATTAGTTCTTAGTTATTATAGAAATCTCTCGTGAGATAGAACCTTAATAGTCTCCTACATTTGTTTCCTCTTCATTTTTCAAGATGACTTCCTTTAAAATTGAGAACATACCTCATCTGTGGGAGTTCCATGCATAAAGAGTAATTTTATGCCCAAAGGCATGTAAAGTGGAGGAGTCTACCAGATTTAATATATTGGTGGAAAACAAAACTTTTGACTATTTAAGAAACATGACCGATGCACAGGAAATAGTTCAACATACTTTTGTATATTGTCTGTGGTTCTTCATAAGTTTATAATTTGTTCTTTTATCTGATACACACAATACTAGAACATGTAGGAATTTGATTTAACTGACCATTAAAAAAGTTGCTGAATAAATAGTTGTTGGCTTTTTTGCCTCAAGTCCAGCCCAATTCTTCTGCTAAATGGATTCTAGTCTTGGATTCTTCTGCTAAACTGATAATGAGCCCCAATTATTTCATGACATTAATTCTTTGGATTCTTATTACTTTTTGATCTTTGACTGTTTTGCATTATTTTATTATCAATTTTCTGTTGCACTGATGAATACACAAAATGAGATATACCATGACAGATATACAATCAGATACAACCATTGGGTAGAGACACATTGCCCTAAAGAAAGAACAAGTTTTCTATAATTGGACACCATCATATTATGCTGTTCATTCCATCATAAATTCTGTACGCATATTTTCTATTGCATCTTCCAACAATTCATCTTCTTTTGTTAGATTGATAGTTCCTCTTCAGCAACTAGTCATCATTCTTCCTTTTGAAGCGAAAACTCACAAAGACCATCTCCTTTTTCACTTTTAATAAGGTAATCCAACTTAAGGTGTTGACACTTTGTTTGCAAACTAAGATATTAACTGCCTCTGTGGTTGTGACTTTTCAGTCCTATATAATTCAACTTCCCATCCATAACATATCCAAATATGCTTACTTAATACCTTCTTTTCTGAAACTAGGGTTTTCTTAAAAAGTGATTCACGAACCCACTTGAACTCCTGCATTAGTGATTGTTGTCCATAGACCTGATTGCATTACCCATATTTGATACCGATACATGATGTACAGTACATTTCTATATAATGTGACTGCCAGTGCTGCATATGTAGTCACCTTAGCTGACCAAACCTATTAGTTGACCAACCTCATCTAGTAGACTATAACATTAATGGACAATCTATTATGATGCTTAATCTACACATTAATAGTTTATATTAACATTATGTTGATTTGATTCACTTGTAGAGAACAATTGTTACCGCATGAGGCGTGATTTTTAAAAGTATGTTAGGGTATAAAATATTGCAATTGTTTTCTTTTTCTATGTTTTGGTTAGATATGTCTGATAGCATAATTCATGATAATTTATCATGACATGAATACGATGAATTTGAGAGAATGCAATGTAAGTTAATAAGTCCCACTTCTGATGTGGGACTAATCGAGGTGTTACAATTTCCCTCGCTCAAGAGCTTGATGTTCTCGTCTATTAGCTCAGATCAAACTCTAGCATGGTTAGTCCATCCACATGTAGTCCTTTCCTACTGGAGCTCCCTTAACATACCCAAATATTAGGTCAGCTTTGATACCAAATGTCACGACCTGGGTCTGATGGGCTAATTGGCCTATCAATTTCGTTTAGCCCAAACTACTAATCAAAATGCTTAAGATGAAGTTGATAATAGTACACTCATCAAACCCTTATAAGTCAATCTTAATCTTGCCGACTTCCAATGTGGGACTAATCGGGGTGTTACAATCTCTCCCACGCAACTATTGTGATATAACACGCTCATTAGTTCCACAATGAAAATGGGCAAGACTAAGATTGACTTATAAGGGTCGGATGAATATACTACTATCAACTTCAGCTTTAAGTATTTTGCTCAGTGGTTTAGGCTAAACGAAGTTTGTAGGCCAGTTAGCCTAGTAGGCCTGGGTCGTGACATTTGGTGTTAGAGCCGATTTAGTATTTGGATATGGTGAGGGGGCTCGAGTAGGAAATGACTACTCGTGAATGGAGTTAGAAGGCTCATCACGGCGTGGAGCCACTACTGGGCTACGTCTCACATGCACTATGCTAGGGTTTGATCTGGGTTATGTTGGGTCTTGACAAGGACGTCAAGCCCTTGAATGAGAAAAATTATAACATCCTGATTAGTCCCACATAAAAAATGAGTAAGAATAAGAGTGGCTTATAAGAGTTTGATGAGTATACTACTATCAACTTTAGCTTAAGTATTTTGATTAGTGATTTAGGCCAAACGAAGTTGATAAACCAATTAGCCCATCAGCCTCAAGTCGTGACACTAACTTTCTGAACGTTTACTTGAAGTGCCATCCTTCATTCATCGTTTTTGACATTCCTTATCATCATTTATTATCAAGACACTTTGAAAGATACAAATTTCTAATAGTTATTGGTGTTTGACAAGCTAAATTTCATGGGTCTTGTGCATGAGAGTTGAGTCCCAATGTTGATATTTAGGCATGTGTACTAATTGTCCAACACTGTGACTTAGGTGAAGTTTCTTCATAAACTGAGCAGCAATAAGATTAGGTTTTCCAATTATGAGAAAAGGTTGCCAATCACAATTTAACAATCATAATACACATTAAAATTAGGTATTCTATTATTAAAAATTGCCAGGCCATGTGTTCCACATATTGGAACCAGGATGGCTATGCGCATAACATAGCTTAGGATTAGTTGCACAGAAATTAAGTGGAAGGACTCTCTCACACTTGTTTTGTTCAAGTATCTTGAGGCACAGCATGAGATGATAAGGCAGGTATATATTTCCTCGACCAGCTTATTTGATATTTGAGACATGCATTAGTATGCATCAGATTTTGTTACACCAGGCGAAAAGCTTATTCTTTCATACTATCTTTATTGCTCACCTTCACAGGCACTTTGTCCCCAACCTGACAATAGGAGCTCCAGTCATCGAGAGTTTACGAAAACACACCAAGTATGCTTACTTTTTTTACTTTCAAGCTTCTTGTATGCTTCAGTTTTATTATTATTGTTAGAAATATTTGCTGATGTAATGGCTTTCATCAATTCCCAGGGCATACTTAGACTGTCATCTTATGGTTACAAATCCATTGGATTATGTAGAGCCATTAGCAAAAGCTGGCGCTTCAGGCTTTACATTTCATGTTGAAGTGGCTAAAGGTGATATGAAAATTCATTTCTTTTAGCTGCAAATCAGTTTTTATCTGGGTTCAATTTCTTACACAATAATTCTGTAGACTATTGGCAAGATCTCGTCCACCAAATAAAGGTGAAGGGCATGCGGCCCGGTGTAGCTTTGAAGCCAGGAACTCCTGTCGAAGAAGTTTATCCATTGGCAAGTTCTCGTAACCAGGGTTTCTTAATCTCATAAATCTGTTTTTCCACAGTTGTCGATAGTTATATTTGCTACCTCTGTGGTTGGTTGTAGCTTACAAAGTCAATTGATACATGCATGTTTTAGTATATATTACACACCTTAATATATAATAAAGTCTATTGATACATTATACTGCTGTGTTAGTATATATAAGCACCTTAGTATGATGAATAATTAGTGTAGTTATGTTAAAATGTATGGCAAAAGAAAGAATTTCAAGATCTTATATACCGGGATGTCCTAGGAGTCAGATAGATATCAACCACATTAATTTGTATTTGATGGCTTAGGATTAATATTATGATAGAACCCACAAGTCTCACTTTTTCCGAATGATGTCGTTATCCCACTACGTGAATCATGAAGATGACCATCTGAAACTATGGTCTACTGTACATGTTTCCATGTATTGATTGGTTATAATGAAAGTAACGATAGCCATAGTTCTTTGTATGTGTTTTGTAGGTGGAAGGAGAAAATCCTGTGGAGATGGTCCTTGTCATGACAGTGGAACCTGGCTTTGGTGGTCAGAAATTCATGCCTGAAACGATGGATAAGGTCTATTTACTTTCTTTCTTTCATACTGTTATTAGTTATTGATTTCGTTGCATCCTGGTTGATCTTCTTGATTAATCAGGTGCGTGCATTGAGAAAGAAATACCCTTCCCTCGACATAGAGGTAAGACAGTCGTCAACATATTTTAGTAAGTGCATCATGATCTTTATCAACCATGCTTGATAATTTACTTTTTATCTCTTAGTAGTTTCTGGTGCCTTATTGGTTCTGAATAATTGTATCTTGGAGTAAGATGTATTTATCATCAGCATTACTAAACTTGCATCTTGGAACATCCATTATGGATTTATGATGCTTCATGCCTCAACCAGTATATTTCGGAGGTCAAAGCAATCATGTGTCAACTTAAGAATGATTTTTAACATTATGTGTGGATGGAATATGGCCAGAATGAGGAATGAGCATACATAATCAACCGAAAAAGTACAGTTAGTTCCAACTAGTTCTGTTTAATATATGTAGGAAAGGATACTACATGTTTCTTTCGAGACAACCTGAGCACAATTGACCTTAACACGATCTTATTTTATGATTGTCCATGTCATAGATTTAGTTAAAATAAGAAAATATTTACATGGAGTTAGAAATAACTTGTGTTGGTAATATATTCATCATTTTAACCAGTAACCCTAGTTGTAGCTGAGTCTAGTTTCAGTAAATTATGTTTTACCTGCTAGGTTCGATTGGTGGGGTGGAAAAGAGAGGATTTCCTAGAAACTTGTTCAACTCGCAGTCTGTTTTGAGGTTCCATTATAAGATAGGAAAGATGTTTATTTCTTAAGCTTGTCCGTAAGCAGGATCGAGCCGCGTTCTGTTGTCAATTTTCATGCTTGAGAAGCTTGTAATTTGTCATTAGTCACCTTCGTGGTATTTCAGTATGTCTCAGTCTTAATCCTTACAGCCTAGTTATATATATTTTGTTTGTACCAAAGGTGGATGGTGGCTTGGGTCCTTCAACCATTGATATGGCGGCTTCGGCAGGAGCAAACTGCATCGTAGCAGGGAGTTCAGTATTCGGAGCAAAAGAGCCAGCAAATGTCATATCTATTCTAAGGAAGAGTGTACGAGATGCTCAACAGAGCAGCTGAGAAACTTTGACCTCTCCAGTTATGCTTCTATTTCAGATATGATGGATCAATCATAATCAGTTGAAAAAGGAAAATAAGAGTCCATTGGGTATGCCTTTGATGTGAATCTGAGTATTTAGTTGGATTGTTGAAAAAGAAACAACAATTTTTCGATGTAATTTTGGTTTCTGCAGTACCAGTAAAGTCTTTTTCAGTGTTGGTAATGATCCATCCCTCTTTGTTTTTTCCTCTAATTTTGGTTTCTACAGTACCAAACTTTTTATGGACATTTTCGTTTTACGCACAAAAAACGTCCTAATTGAGTAAAACTGAAAAAGGAGGCAAATTGCAAAACTAAAGATTTTTTTTCAAATAATAAATGTTAATATTTAATCTTTGTTATTTATTCTTTATATATATATATATATTATATTTATAATTTTTTTGAGTTCCTTTTCTTTATATATATATATATATATATATAGAGAGAGAGAGAGAGAGAGAGAGAGAGAGATATGAAGGCGAGGAAACTGGAATCATAGAAAATTCTTTTTGTAAGATACAAGACAACCATGTTGGCTTGAATAATAAACTTGAAGTATCCGTAGTTCAGAGGATGTAAGCCAGAAGACACCAAGCACACATGCAAAAGATTTAGACCCAACATTTGGCATCACAAATTTTCTTGAAATTTCAGATCCAGTTTCAATAAAAGTGTCTCAACATCTTCCACTACATTAAATTTCGAGTGCAGAAAAGCTAAAAAATGGTGGCGCCAACCATAATGTCTGAACCAGAATTTGTGGACTGCCATCTGCTATTTCCGTAGGTAACTTTTAGATCAGTGGAGGTTTACATGAATACAGGTTGAGGCCCCAAAACTGACAAAAATGGTTTTACGCCGCAAACTATATTGGTTAATATATATAGAGCTGAATACAGTTATTAGCTTGATTACAGATGGGTATAGCAAATGAAATTTGAATGCATATATAAACACATCGACTTAAAAATTTAATTGGAGAATGTTCCAAAACCTGTAGAAAAGAAACTAAAAAACTGGTATCAGAATGGAGAACGAATTCAAGAGCATGGCAATGGGAATCGATAGGAGGCCCCCGTCGAAATGCACAAAAGATCTGCTTGGGGTGGTCACGTTAATGGGTTGCTGGAAGGTACACGCGATGAAAACTGCTCATCGTAAGCTTCCTCCGACAGGTTGGGCATTTCTTCTGTGCCTGAATGGAAGACTTTATGCATTGCAGGCAAAAAATATGGCCACAAATAGTTGATGATGCATCAACCAAAGCATGCAAGCAGACAGGGCAGGTGAAGGTGGGTTCCTTCCTAGTTAACACCACAGGCTCTGGTTTGGATTTCTTCCTCTGCAGTTTACAAGTCAAAGTTCGGTGTGAATAATTAACAAGAAAGATCATAAAAGCGAACAGACGAAAAGAGAAACATAAACAGGTAATAACTAAGATTTTCAATGGTTATGCACATGGATTACTTAAAACTATTGATTTAACAGCTATGTATATGAAGAGCAAAGAGGATTAAAACTCTTGCTCAGCTATTCAAATGAGGACTCTGCCCTTGCACCAAAGGCCAGGAATAATTTGTTCCCGTGACACTGTTTAACTAAAAAGAAACCAGTTTATAAGTTTCCCCAAGGCATCAATGTACTTAGACTTCAATAACAACCAAGGAAAACCCCCCCACTCCTAATAGCAAATACCAGTTAATGAAACATTATAGCAGCCTAAGATCATCCAATGCATATATATAGTACCATATGATGGAGAGCCTGGTTGGAGAATGGGCATCTGTTTCACCTATCAAAGTAAAAGGAGCCACTTCCAGCATTGCTTGTGTGGCTGTTAGGAAATAGGGGATAAAAAAGAGAAAATTCTGGCAAGTATTATAGCCCCTGTACAACATGAAAGTTTTTAAGGGCATTATCTTCTATGGTTCATAGTCTGATACCGTCCAAATGCCAATCAGTCACTTCCACAAGGTAAGAAAACTAGGACTGCTCAATGGTTTCATTATGTAAATATCTGAAATTTGGATTTTTATTATCTCATTTGGAAAAGGCAGAAAGCAAAGTGTTCATTGCAAAACACGAGAACATTAATATAAGCCTCACATCTGGGATGAAAACAATGTCATGTTGCGAGAGCAGCAATGTGAATATAAGTTGAAGGAAAATTATCACTATATTAGTTTCTTCATTCCCAATGATTGGAAAGGTCTAATAATAACAAAAAGCAAAGCACTCCCATCTCATGATTGTGTCTCTAGAAAGGAAATCTAGTTGCAACTACATGTGTAAACCCTTTTTGTGAGACTTACTTTTTGATATGCCACTTATAACCTCAATCTAGGCAAGGCACAAGTGCCTTGATGGGCCTCACACCATGACAAGCCTTTAACAACAGTGTCCAGTGCTGCAGTGGAGGGTCCAAATGGTCCAGACATCTGAAGGTACACATGAAGATTCATAAGAGGATTGATTCACCACCAACTTGTAGTTGCCCGATCCCAAGATTTCAGTTCAATTGTAAGTTCACGAGGAAAAGAGAAATTGTTGTTGAATGGTTTGATACAACAAGCACTAGTAAATAAACAAAAATATTTTCATATGTCATATCCTCATGACACAATTATTTATTCATGCAATTTGGACTCCTGTCATGCTTTTCTATCTGGCATGTTTTAAAATCCTGCTTTGCCTTTTTAAGCTCCAATTGCAGTAAACAAGTTTGCTTCTTTTGAAAAGTCCTTTAGGTGAACTGATTGGAAAAGCATCAGATGGCCAAGGGCTTGCTAGTCCTAAGAAAATGATAGAGGAAACCAATATTCAGTTATGTTCTTATTTGAAGAGGGATTTGCAACCAGGGGCAGGTTCATACATGATCCCATAAAAGTAACAAAGAGCACGGTCTCTTGTCTCATTACTTCTCTTTCCATCTTATTCCAATTTACTTATCCCTTGGTTACTCTCTCTCTGATCTCTTTTTCTTTACACAACTATTCCTGCAATTGAGAGCATTACTTAATATTTTACTTCAATCCATTTGCAAACATATTCCCTTACTAGTACCACAGAGCATATCATATAGTAGCATCTATTCTGCTGTCCTGATGCTGATCGATGCTGTAAACCAGAGCAAAGTTTCAGATAATACGATATTATTCAGAAATTATGTCTGTTTAATTTCCTTCTATAACTGAAACTTCAAATAAGGAAAGCTCACAAGGCTATTATTTAGATATTGTTTGATTCCTGATATAATAAAGCTGAAAATACAGGAAAAGCCTACCAAGACATCATTTAGATAATTGCAAAATGATTGAATTAATTACCTTTAAAATAAGAGAAACTGTTTATAGCTAAATGGAAGATTAAGCAACAGAATGTATTAATATTACAAAAAAAAGGAAAAACCATTTTTACCTTTGCAATAAGATCCTGTTCTAAATCGGGATAAAGGTCACAATTAATAATTGTCCTGCTCGTTGAACTTCTTGGACGCTTGTTGCGAGTGTTTGAAGATGATCTAGCCACTCGTTGTTCTACAACAATGACAAAAGGATGAGTGAATACCAGACAAAACAGAAAGAAAATAAAAAAATAGCCATATGGCAGTTATAATAGTAAAAGTAAAAGCAAATCAATTAAATTTCTCAAGATTAATGTAATATTCATATAACACATGGTTTTTGGAAACACACAATCAAGATTGGACAAGAACTTTGGCCACCAAAGTTGGTCAGATGATCAGACAATCCAAACATAATCAAGCAATACTGATGGGCTGTAGCTATTATAAACTAAGTTGGGTGATAGAGTTATGCCTTCCTATTGGTAATGTATCAGCTCATCTATACTTATGGTTTGAAATTAACTCCACAAACATTTTAATGTTTTATTTCTTAATCTTTCTTACTTCTCTTTCACTTTTTTTTTGGGATTTCTAAGTATCGAATCTCCACTTTTTTCACTGTCATTACTTTCCAATTGAGATGCCACATTGATTCAACCAATTTGGACCAATACCAGGAACATGTCCTACAAGCAATAGCAGAACTATTCTCAACTTTATGAATCTTAAAAAAAGAAAGGATCTAAAGGCTATCTGCTTTTTGACAAAGCTTGTTGTCATAAATGGATAAGAAGTGGGTGAATGTCACTCAACTCTGTTTGCCAGTGCACAAAAACATTGTTGTCCATCATTAACACCCTTACAAAAATTCATCCTATCCAAGCAGGAGATCATGATTCCTATCAAGGAACTGAATCTAGGAGGAGAGAGAATGGAGGGGAGAGAATATAACAAAAAGTAAACATGAACAGTAGTTTAATTCATGAACAAAAAGTTCATTTACTTTCCAAAATCAAAACCAAACCCTTAAAAAACACTCATGTAGCAACTTAAATTTTTTTAATTCATATTATGTTTCTATCAAGAACTCCTTATCACCCAAACCAATACATAACCATTACGGGCACGAAACTCGCCTTCTCCTTCTCTTCCTACTCCCTGGCTTCGCTCGACCTCCATCGACAGCCTTTCCATCCGCTACTTGTCTCTTTTCAGGTAACCTCCTCCTTCTTCCTCCTTTTCCTCTCTCTTCCTCCCTCCTTCCTCTTCTGCCACCATCTCCTCATCCTTCCTCTTCCTCCTTTTCCACCAGCGCTCCTCTTCTACCTTCCTCTTCCTCCTCTATCTCCACCACCTCCTTCATTAATACATAGCGGTGTACCAATTGTCAGGACACTGGTACCAACAATACATACCGAATCCGGTACAGATTGTGCTCCTTAGTTTCTATCAAATATCCTATCAACATAAATTGAATATTTGCTTTGCCACCTATATTATTGCATTTCTCTGTAATCATTGAACTTCAACCATATGAATTATGTATATAAACCATACTTCACACCAAACCAGCGCATAATATTTTGGTTTAGGATGGATTCCAGAAAGAAACAGTTTGCTTACATTTGAAAATTTTTCAAGCCACAATTTACAGGTTCGGTCTGCAGTTCCCTAGAAATAAGACCAAACTGGACCGTCCAGAAACTTATACATGTATTGAACCATGTCAGGTTGGATTAGGCTATCCAAGACCTCAACTGAAATCTGGCTGAAACCAAATTAGACTACCATGGATTAAGTTTGTTCTCAAAGACATTAATTTTAAAATTTTATACACACAACCAAGGACATCATCACAAGGATTAGTGTTAAATCACCCATGAATTTCTTAGCTGCATAAACCTAAAAAATGTACAAGGTGTTTGTGCACTTTTGCAGTCAGAACAGTTAAGACTGTTGGGCTATTGTTAACTAACAATATGACTTTGTAATAAAGAGATGATAAGAAACAAAAGACAAAACCGCAGAATAGTTATGCCAACCTAGTGGATAGAAAAGACTTAGAGCTTAAAAAGGTGTAGTCCAGCACCATACAATATTAATAAAAACTATATCTATCCTTGAGCCCAATCTCTATTTTCTTTTTAACTTTCAACTCAATCAACTTCTCCAGAGCCTACTACAACATCAACAAAAACCATTTTTGCATCCAAAGTTGATGCTTAATTCTGAAAAAAAAAAAACAAAGATAACACAAATGTATAATTGACTTCACAACATTAAGCAATTTAAATAATCTTCTTCGAAATTTGTGGTGACATATGAACTATGGGAAAATAAACAGAGTACCAAAATGATCAATTGCAACATTCTCATAGCAAGGGCAATTTATATTTGCACTAGCACTTGGGATCTCATACTTTACATTCATATAGTTCATCAAATAGCAACAACAGCATAAACAGACCTGCTCTTCTATAATTTATCCCCAGGTCTTCATCCGGGACGACAATCACAGGCTGGCTCCTTCTAAAGGAGTCCCTCCCCTAAACCAATAAAAACAGAACTCATTACCAAATGAAGCACAACAAAATGCTTGAAAAACAATCAACCACATAGATACATTGGTTTACAACATAATAATAATAAGAAATATAACTCAGATCATCAAACAAATACAGTCTGAGGCATCCTAGCAATGATCAAGTTCACATATATGAATGGTTCATTACAAGACAATATATAGTGCGTGACTCCAAAGATAAGATTGATCTTCAACTCTACTAAATGAAAGCAAGTGTTTCATCCTATCTAGTAACTCTAATAAAATAGAGAAAATTATTCCAAAAACTAGAGATAAAGCTAATGCACTTATACACGAAATAAGTCTCCTCCACATAGGTTACAAGTCGAAGTACCTGAGGAAACCCTCTTGAGGATGCGAGGGTCACAACCTCATCCTCTATCGATTCTAGATCAATGATCGAGTTATTTAGACGATCACTTGGTGGTGCGGTAGACCCTTGCTGCGATTCAATAGCATCACCAATCTGGGTAATGGAAATCCATGGATGCCTAGAACCAGAAGTCCCCTCAGCCAGCCAGCACTCTAGCGGCGGAAAGTTGAGGTCCAAGTTCAGAACCATCTTCCCACTTATATCATCCCGCAGGGACATCGTTGCACCTCGCGTTGATGGTCTAAGCGTGTTCATGCTAGACATCAGTATGCTTTACAACACAAGGAAAACATAGATTTTCAAGAACGATACATTATAAGAAAACGATCTGTGCAAAACAAAACGGAAACAGAAACTCTTATGGCCTATTTTTGACTTTCAATCAAATAAAGGGAAAGTATAAAGAAAATAGAATAAGATTGTATGATCGATCAAGAAATTCCAAAAGGTCAAGTTTTTTTTTACTAAAGAAGAAATTCCATCACGATTTACCAAAAACATGAGATTGATTACCTAACGTAAAATAATAATAATAATAAATTAATAATAACAATAACAAGTTTTTGCGCCAACCAATTCTTAAAGGTATTCCTACATTGATTAACAAAAACTACCACCAAATCTACAACAAGATCACAAAAAGAAGAAAAAAAGACCCATATTATATGTGGTCCACAAAAGCTCATACATGTGGATGGTAGAAATCCAACGAAGAGCGAAGAAATCCAGGAAGTATCTAAAGAACCTCGAAGCGAGTGCAGAGTTTTCAGGAATAAGGAGCAAGAAATCGCACCCCAACCAGCGAAATTGGGGGTACGAATCGACGGAAAATGAGACGATCTTTGCTGGATACGGCCTTTAGGGGGCTAGGGTTTTAGTGGACGATCGAGATGGATCGAAGAGGGGCGCGAGGGGGACGAACGCGACGACGGAGAGGCCAAAAAGAACGACAATTTTCCCCGATTTCGTTCGCCGACAAATTTATAGCTCGTATTCCGCCACCCACACCGCTGCTGAAATAACAGGTGACGTAACGGACCGCACACGTGCGACCTGCGTTGCGTGTGCGGTTGATTCCCGAAGCGCGATTTCCCTTGCATAAATCGACGGATGTTAAGTGTGCCACGCGTGCACACGTAAAGCCATCGACGGTGGAGGATTCCGTAAAATCCAAAAGATCGTGTAGACTACGTGTCGCAGAACAAGTGTTCACAAGGCCACGGACAATGCACGTGTGGCAGCGCTCCGATAGACCATCTTTCCATGAATCAACGGATGATAGATGCGCCACGCATGCACGTAGATAGCTACGGACGGTGTAGATTTCCGCAAACCGTATGGATCGTGTGAACTGCGTGTCGGAGAACAATTGCAGAAGCCACGCGTCAAGCAGTGCCGCTGATTCACGCAGCGTTCCGCTCGACGCCAACGCGACACGCATACACGTAGAGAGAGATGAACGGTGATGGATTGCGCAAATCCGATTGATATCGTAAATTATGTGTCGCAAAACAGATGTTCGGACTGTCAGGGGTGACGTGGCATGTAAAGACCTGACCTGTGAAAATTTTCCAGGGTGATTGTATCCAGCCCTAAATAAGGCAGTCCAACTAAAATATTTTTGTGCTTTGGTAAGGAAAAAAGTTATTAACGTTCTATTCAACCTGATATGACTCATGACTTAGATTGAGATACCCCCGAGGTACAAACTCGGTACTCCTCGAGGTGAGTACATGAAGATTAAGATCGAGATAGGTTCTCAACTCGATCTCTTTCACATCCAAGTTAATCCCACAGGTGAGATGAAAAAAATAAAAAAAAAAAGTAAAAACACTATAAAAGCTCATAATCATATTGAAACTAGTAATAGAGTGACAGAATATTTCATAAAATATTCTACAGAAAGATAGTCTCTAACCGCTTCTAATAGTCTTCTCTTAGGTTTTTGTTCACATAGGCGATAGAGGGAGGAGATAGCCAATAACTAATTGTTCTAGACTATGTTCACGTGGACTAACTGAGAGAGTATGCTTTGCCTCTCTTATGCTAACTCGATTGTCACGTGAAGATCATATATCAGGTGATAATTGGTCGATGAAGGTATGCTTCGATTACTCTTACGGAGAAGTGTTGAAGCACAATGGTTTCATTCGATTTGTGGCAATGTTAAGGTTGGAGGGAGGGTCCTAATGTTCTATACAATTCTTCGAGTTGGTCTAAAGCTGCTTGATCTATGTGTCTCAAGTATCTCTCTTAGGGGGTTGAGTTTTTAGACCCATGTGTCTCGAACATGACTTCGTGATCTATGCCTTGGGGTCTCTCATCAGGATGATTGGGGCAATATAACCTATGTCCCTTGAACATGCTTGAGGGGGTCGAGGGAACTTGACTATGATATGTACGAGAAATGAATGTTCAACATCACGCCGTAGGAATTTTTATTCTTGTTTCTCGAAATCCTACCAATTTTGCTGTGTGTGGTTATTATTTAATATTTATCACAACTTCAATCCAAAATATTTGCTTTCAATTTTGGACATTTTGTTTATATTTCATATTTCTTTTTCATCTGCTCTCAAAGTTGAATCATACACAAATTCATTGTGTTTGTCAGCTAAAACTTAATCCTCCTAAATTATCAAACTTACAACTTCATTCTCTACTTATAGTCGTAATATTTGATGTATTAATACATCCCAAACTCCGTCCTTACCTGTTTAAGATTTGGATTGTTTCTTGAACAATATCCAGTGTTCGATAACTATTTAAGACCACTCAGCATTGCCCATTGACACAACTATTAAGCGGATTAAGCATAAGGACATGGAAAGACAACTAGTTTCAATCTCATTTAATTCACCAAAAACACACAAATAGTGCACTGGCTCTCGTACAATCATTTACATTGTTTAACAAGTTTAGCTCTTTACAAATAGATCAAGTGTTCAACAGACAACGATGCCATGATACTTTCTGCAACTTTAACCAGCCGAAGAACCATGCAGTTTATTGGCAACATAGAGGAGATGATTGATGTTTGTTTGTGGATAATTCTGCAGTAGCTTAAGGTTGGAAGTGAAATCGCCGGCCAAGAGACGTTTTCTGACCAGGATCAACATGGCACAACACACCCTAAGTAGGGTTTCCTGCAATCACAAGGATACTTCACGTTAACCGAGCAAAGGAAACAAAAAAAATGACATCAATACCTGAGGACCATCGGGATCACTTAAAAGTGCATCCCATATATGAAGGCTGTCCACAAAATTGAACTCCTGAGTCAAAAGCAGTGTAATCCATCTGAACGCATAGAATTGGGGATTGACCTTCAAAAAAAGAAAAAAAATTCATTGCCACCAGTTAGATACCTTTGTGTTTCGACAACTTCTTAAGAAACCAATGCATACCTTTAAAGTCATATTAGCAGGAAACAACGCTAGTCTCCAAAAAATTTAAACTAGAAAACCACTTAAGAAACCAAGGCAGACAGACATTTAAGTCATACTAGCAGGAAACGACAATAGTCTCCAAAAAGTTAAACTAGAAAACTACTTATGCAAAGCATTTAACAGAAAGAATCTAATTTCATGTACTGGTAGGTAGTATACTGGTCCTTGGGCAGACATGTGCATACCATCGAGCATTTCGTGTGCAAATTAGTGCTAGTTATCAAGGGGGCAGTGGCAAACTCTCAGCACAGCACAAAACTCCTCATGATGATGATGCTTGGGTTGTCAGTATGATATTCTTAATAGTGATCAGGAAAACAATCTCAGAATCAAGCATGTCTAACTGCAAATGCAACATGATTTTCCATACTATACCATATATCAAGACAAATTGCTTCAAGCATAAGCATAAAAGACAACTGGAAAAAGAATTTGGCATGATAATTGTTGTTAATTAATCTGTCTTTCCAAAGGGCCACTAACAGTATGATTTGAGGGTAACACAATCCATATTGATACTATCCGGCAGAAGTCACAAAATTGCATCCTCATCTAAGGGGAAATTATTCAATGAAAAAAAAATTCATAAAAAACCAGCAGTAAACTGAGATGACCACACTTCCCTGATTTTCCAAGAATACAAATTAACCTTCCTCAAATGTGCGTACTACCAACAAATGAGTTCCGAGGTCCCCAAGCTACACATGATTATCACTTAATTAACATCATATTAAATTTAAGGCAACAAACTACAGAAATCAGGGGAAACTAAAAATTGAAGCCTGCTATATGCTTGATGCAGCTCTGAATAAAGCTGTCAAGATTAGGTTAGATCTGATCAGATCCAATTAGATCGAACAGCTTAATTTTAAAAGTACTGTAACTATCATTTGCTGTTTGTACTAAGAAAGCACAAAAACATCAACAAAATAAAACATCTAATCCCTACTTGAACCAATATCTGATAGGCCGGATCAATGAGGTCAAATATAACCTGTCCAAGACTAAAGTTTGATTTATTTACTGATTTTACCAAGAAAATTACCAAAAAAATTTGACCCCCCACCCATTAGGATAAATAAAATCTTTTCTGTGCCTTCTCTACAGCAGCGGAGGTTTCTAGGGAACCTGCACAATACATGCTCTAGCCAGCGGCAAGCAACACAGCTTGCTAACGATGGCTCTGGGTTTTCGTTGTAATATAGTGGTTCATACAATCGGTTTTCTTATTTTATGACACCTCTGCTTATGGTGAAAAAAACAAAACATTGCATTCTCTTCTTTGATGTGTCGACTGCACTCTGCTGCACATTTCATCTTTGCCCCTAACAAAACTGTGACATGTGAACCAGTACTGTCATAAGGATGACAGAACAGATGAGATATAAAAAAGGGAAAAAAAAAAAAAACAAATAGACAAGGGGACTATAGAATAGTGAAAAAGAATTGAGAAGTTCAAATAAAAACCCAATATTTAGTTGGTTTTGAAAAAAACAGAAGCATGATGGGAGATAGAGGAGACAACAGGAAAAGGAAAGAGTGATCCAATTAGAATGAAGTGTACATTAAGTAGGAATCAATTTTGGTTATTGCCTCTGTAGTCCAAAAACACCAAGTTAGCTCAAGTTGGACTTCCTTATTACTAAAAGAAATAAGTGGAAAACATTTAAGAATAATTCAATCCTGGCAAGGCATCTCATATAACTAGTTACCTAGAACCTGATGGATTTACATGCAGTAGAACTTTTCCATAATTAAATCAACATTCCAGGGACAAATGCCAAAGACACCATGTAGTACACACTACCAAGTAACTTGGTCCATAAAACTGAAAAACAAGATGTTATATGAAGTGTACCACAGAGGCAGTTTCCAAAATGTTAATCACAATTACAGGTGGATGACATAAAAATAATTCTAGTAATTTCTCTTACTTTTGTTGTAATCTCTAAATGACGCCAAAGCTCCCCATCATGTTTCTTTAGTAGCTCTGATAGTTTACTGATTGTATAACGAATGCCAACTACACTATTATCAAGCTTTTGACAGAAATTGTCTCTAAATCCACTCAATAACTCAACAAAACAAAAGAAAGCATCTGCTTCAGCATACACCTGCACAAAAAAAACGAAAGTTAAAGTTCAAGGAGACCAAAGAAAATCAAGAAAATGATTTGACACCACAAAATAGGATTAGAAAAGCACAAATTTGTCATTTGAAAGAAAAAACACTGTAAAATAAATTGTCTATATCTTCCTCGTTAAGTTTCATATAGAAACATGTTAACAGATACCATCACATAATGTTAACAAAATAACTTGGTCCAAGAGAATGGATATTTATCAAGATTAAAAAGCGACAGAAATGGTTCAAATCCAATCACCTAGATTTGGCTCATATGCACTCATCTGCTAACCTGGAAACTATACCATACTTAAGAAGAAGAAATAAAATGATGATACTACTGCATACGTTATCATATAGCCAAGTAATAACCAATGAGAGTAACCTGATATATAGCAAAATGTAATAAAAAGTCTTGAAGAGTAGTTTGAAAAAACAGTTGTTATAAACAAAATTTCTATAGTAAATGAATTTACATGATTCAATATTTCATACAGAATAACATTCTGTAAACATTGCAGATAGTAGTAAACATGAAGTCATGTACACTATCTGTCAAAAGAATATGAGAAACTACACCATACAAAAAATTTCTACTTTTTTAATATATTTACTAGGCTGTATGGACATAATTCATATGGAACTGCAACTCATTATGAAGCTAAAATGACTCTCTAACAGCTGCCCACCCAGTTAAGGCAACCATCATGCCATCTCACTATGAACACTTAATATATGTCAAGAAGGATCCATGAAAATCGAATAGTCACAGTAGGTATCAAAAAACTTGGATCTTGAAAACAGGACCATGGAAGCAGAAGACCTCACTCTGTACTGGAGATACTAATATTTTAATCTAAAATGGATATGACTAATAGGACTTGACTGTAATAAAGTAATGGATTCTACCAAAAACATAACGAGTTTAAACAATGTTGAGTGAATAAAGAGATAGTTTCTGAAAGAACTACAAAGCCTATTGAAGGCAGAAAATCTTAACAGTTTCTGAAAAAGAAACTTGTAATGCAAAGGGAAAAAAAATCAAATATATCTTAAATATAATGAGATCTATTAAAGAATGGAAGTATTTTGCTATTAGTGGGAATAACATATGGTGTCCTAACAGATTCTGTATTCACAAAACAACAAGAAATTTATGAACAATGTCGCATGGGTGACACAGCAGTCGTTTCAGAACTCATACGGCGTTATTTTGATCTGGATCATTTCTCAACACGTAGAAAAGAGGTGCTAATATTTCGTTCATCCCTTGTACATATCTTATGCCTGGATTCAACTTTGCAAAGATAATGAGTATGTGCCTCAGGGCCTCCTGCCAAGAATAGAAGTTAGTTAATTAGTTAATTAATACAACCAACTTAAGAAAACTACTCTCTGTTGAATAAGAAACCACTTGCCTGATTAGACTTCGCAAGGGATGAATCCCCACAGAAAAATTGCATGTCAGGATGAGTGCGCTTTACATCTCGTTCAATCTGTTCAATGATCTCTGTCTCCTTAAATAAGATGAAATGAATACATATTAGAATTAGATTGATATCCCACAACTACAAAAAGGAAGCCAATTACGAAAACAGAAACTCTAAATGTGGTAAATTTATGAAACATCCCAATTCAGATATTGTTACAGAATCAATCTGTAAGAAAATGCCAATAGTTGATAGAAGTATAGAACAATGTTAGAATCGTGTGGACATCAGCATCACAATTATAATTTGGGTAAACATCATAATGCATGATGCCTGTAAACAAGCAAAGATTTAACAAGTAATTGAAAAGCAATTTGTGGACAAATACCATTTCAGGGCTGTAGCTTCACCTTGCAGAAATCTTGATACCAAAATACATGCAGAAGGAAAGAAAACTAGAAAAAAAATTTGCTTGAGAAAGATTTTCCTCTCCGTCTTATTTTTCTAAGAAATTTTCTTTTCACAGTTTGGAAAAAATAATCTCACCGCACTATCACGAACGGTCGTCGTGCACCCGCAACAACTTCGTTCAACGAACTGTTCGTCGCTTTTACATGCTTGTACAAAGATATGGCAGCATGTTTTGCCTTGGTTTTGTGTGTTTTGGCTTGAAAAATGTAAGCAATGACAGTTCGCAGCGCTACAGTGCGACCACTCGCCGCGCCGGGCCAAACTGCCCCAAAATGGCTCTGTTTTCATGTGCCACGACCTGTTTTCTGTAGACCGCAACCTCATACGAAACGTCAACCATCTCAGCACCCTGGAACCCCCCGGGTGGCACCAAGGGAGATGGGGCTTCGGGGTAGTGTTGGGTGTTAAACAATCTTCACAAGTTTGCACGATCACTTGACGAGAACTTGCCTTCGCGCTCAACAGCCGGTGAGTAGTTGTTTATGGACTTGCAACTGTTCGTTCTACCTTATAAAGTTCTTATTTTCTCCTTCCTCTCTTTTCTCTCTTGCACTCAAGGTGCTCGCTGAATTGCTTGTAAAGCTTCCCTCTTCACGAGACGTCGGGGTTTGTCTGTCACTCGTTTTCAATCTAATCAACTTTCTATTTTAGGTCCTTCGGGACCTGCACGAGGCTGTAACTAGGTTGACCCTTTGCGGACGCATATGTCGCAAGGGCGCCTCATGACTTAGGCAATCCCAGCTAAGTCTGAGGAGTTGGCGCAAGGGTGCTTGACGACTTAGGCAACTCCAGCTAAGTTCGTGACTTTGCTGCAAAGGTGCCTCACGACTTAGGCAATTCCAGCTAAGTTCGTGACATTGTGATATTAGAGCAGGCAAGCAATTCGAGCAAGCAACAAAGAAACTTCGTAATCTCGCCATAGTAAAGTATCGTGGCGAATCGAGCAAGACGGGGCAAGCCGGACCATTGCCCCAAGCAGCCGCAGGTGGGCTGCAAGTGCAAATTCGCTCTCATGCAGGTGGAGCCGCTCTGGAGGATCGTGGAAGCGAACATGATGAGCGAGAAGTTGGCTACTCTCCGCGAGCAGAGGAGGCGCAATCTGAAGCACCAATCGGGAAAAAAATCCATAAGGAGAGACTCACGACGGCGGAAACCCGCCTAGATGTTCTTGAAGCGAGCTTGGAAGAACTCTACCAAGGCCAACGAAGGCTTCTTAGGATAGAGAGCTCGCAAGAAGAAGGTGAATCCCGAATCGACAAGGTTGAGGCCCTAGTCGATCGACTTACAAACGATACCAAAGACTCTGTGCAACATTTGCACGAAGTCGTGGCGGAACTCACTTTTAGAGTGACAACGCTCACAAGGGCACTAAATGCAGAAGGGAGCAACACCCACGTTGCAACGTCACAAAACTTGAGGGCACTTGAGCCTCATTGCCATGGAGGTGCTAGGGACACAAAGGAGCTTAAGAATTTCTTGTTTGACATGGAACAGTACTTTCGAGCTATAAGGCTCGATTCTAAAGTTACCAAAGTTTCAATAGCAACTATGTATTCGAATGGGGATGCAAAACTTTGATGGCGAATCCGTTGGGAGGAGATCCAACAAGGTCAGTGTCGAGTGGACACATGGGAGGAATTGAAGCAGGAGTTGAGAACTCAGTTCCTACCCGAGAACATAGAGTTCGTCGCAAGGAGGAAGCTGAGACAACTCCGCCAAAGTACTTCCATTCGAGACTACATGAAGCAATTTTTTGCACTAATGCTGGACATCCAGGGCATGTCCGAGAAGGATAAGTTGTTCAGCTTCCTCGATGGTCTGAAGCCATGGGCTCAACAGGAACTGCATCGAAGGAATGTCACCGATGTGATCGGGGTAATTGTGGTCGCAGAAAGGCTCATCGACTTTGTTTCCTCATAGGACTGAGGGAAAAGTAAACAATCTTCAGGAAATCGCCTTCCAAAATATTCTCGAGGGAAGGAGCCCGGGGGCGAGCAAAGGAAGAAGAGTTCCCACAAAGGGCCAAGCTCAAAAGGCTAGGCCCCAAAACCTGACGGATGTTGCATGTGTGAAGGACCGTATGTGGTGAGGGAATGCCCACAGAAACAAGCACTCAATGCCTTAACAGCTTTAATCCACCCCCCAAATCGAACAAGGGCAAGGCCATCGCTCTTAGTTCGAGTAGTTCGGAATCCAGCAATGACGATGAGGAGTCGCAAGGACCCGGATGGGAGCAATGCGTTTGTTGAATGCTTTGTGGAATCAAGTGGGGGAGAACACGAAGATAAAGTCACATAATGCAGGGAGCAGTGAGCTGATGTACGTGGACATCAAGCTCAATGGCCAAACAACCCATGCAATGGTGGACACGGGCGCTACTCACAACTTTTTTGCCGATCGAGAAACAAAGCGACTTGGGCTGATTTTGGAGAAGAACCCAAGTCGGATGAAGGTGGTGAACTCAGAGGCTAAGCAGATCTCCGAGTTGGCAAAGGGAGTTCCCATCAAGATCGGAACATGGAGCGGGAGCATAAACATGATGGCGGTGCCACTAGACGACTTCCAAGTGATTCTCGGAATGGAGTTCATGCACGCGGCGAAGTTGGTGTCAATGTCGTTCCTGAACTCCCTATGTCTGATGGGAGGCGACGACCACTGTGTGGTTCCCGTCTCTCAGAGTAGAACCAAGGACCCCTAATAAATATCGACATTACAATTGAAGAAAAGGGTAGGAAAAGGAGAGTTAACCTTCGTAGCTTCTGTGAAGCTAGAGCCACTCGACGGGGAGGCCATTCATGAACCTGCTGTGGTCGCAAATGTTCTGAAGGAGTTCACAGACGTTATGCCACCTGAGTTGCCGAAAACTCTACCGCCACGTAGAGGCGTGGATCATCACGTTGAGTTGGAGCCTGGAGTGAAACCTAAAGTGAGACCGCCATATCGCATGTCCTCTCCAGAGTTGGAAGAGCTCAGAAAGCAGTTAGACGAACTACTAAGCAATGGTCTCATCCGCAATTCCAAAGCACCATTCGGAGATTTAGTCCTCTTCCAAAAGAAACAAGATGGAAGCCTCCGACTATACGTCGACTATTGAGCCCTCAACAAGGTAACAATGAAAAATAAGTATCCCATCTCGCTCATCGCGGACTTGTTCGACCAATTGGGCAAAGCAAAGTATTTCTCCAAACTCAATCTTCGGTCGGGGCATTGGCAAGTGCGCATCGCTGAAGGCGACGAAGCGAATACTACTTACGTGACCAGGTACGGAGCGTTTGAGTTCTTAGTGATGCCTTTCTACTTAACCAACGCTCCGGCCACATTCTGCACTCTTATGAACCAACTATTTAAGGAGTATTTAGATAAGTTTATGATCGTCCACTTGGACGATATAGTCGTCTATAACCAAACGCTCGAGGAGCATGTCGAGCACCTTCGGACAATTTTCAAGGTTCTCAGGGAGAACACTTTGTTCGTGAAAATGGAGAAGTGCTATTTTGCTCAAACGGAGATTTTATTCTTGAGGCATCGAATCGATGATGATTCCATTCGAATGGACAAATCAAATGTGCAAGCTGTTGTGGAATGGCGAACTCCAAAGAAGGTACCGAAGCTAAGATCCTTCCTTGGTTTCGTCAGCTACTATTAGCGCTTCATAGTTGGATAATCGAAGCGCGCAACTCCACTGACGGAGTTGTTGAAGGAGCGGCCTTGAAGATGGTATGACATATGTGAAGTTTAATTCCAAGATCTAAAGGCTGTTGTGCTGGAAGAATCGGTGCTCAAATTATCGAACTATGGGGAGCCCTTCGAAGTCCATACAGATACTTCAGACTTCGCTATTGGGGAAGTACTCCTGCAGGAGGGACACCCGGTAGCCTACGAGAGCCGCAAGCTCAATGAGACCGAGCGGCGGTATCTGGTGCACGAGAAGGAGATGACAGCGATGGTCCACTGTCTACGAGTTTGGCAGCACTACCTTCTCGGATCACGATTTGTGCTAAGAACGGACAACATTGCTTTGAGTTACTTCCAAACTCAAAAGAAACTCTCCTCAAGGCAAGCACGATGGCAAGACTTCCTGACCGAGTTTAATATGGCAATGGAGTACAAGCCCGGAAGAGCAAATGTCGCGATCGATACGTTGAGCCGGAAAGTGGAGCGGGTGAATGCCATACAGCCGGAGGGCGGAGGCCAAGCAAGTCAGCTACACTCCAACTTCCTTTCTAGGATCAAGGATGGACTGTACAGTTATCCCCAGGCAGTAACCCTGATGCAACTAATCAAAGAAGGTAAGACACGACGATTTTGGATCCAGGCTTGACTCATCTACACAAAAGGGAATAGGGTTTATGTTCCTCGAGTGGACAATTTGAGGCGTGAACTCTTGAGAGAGTGTCACGATTCCCTTTGGGCAGGACATCTGGGCATTCACCGAACATTGGCTCTCGTGGAGAGGGCCTTCTACTGGCCGAAGATGAGGACTGATGTGGAGGAATATGTTCGAACGTGCCTTACTTGCAAACAAGATAAGGTGGAGCAACGAAAGCCGGTGGGACTTTTGGAGTTGTTGCCCGTACCAAAAAGGCCGTGAGAGAGCATTTCCTTGAACTTCATATCAAGCTTAACGACGGTAGGGGGACTCGAATCGATACTCGTGGTGGTCAATCGATTTTCAAAGCATGCAACTTTTATTGCTGCACCCCTACATTGTTTAACAGATAAGGCGACCAAGCTGATGATGAAGAATGTGGTGAAGTATTGGGGAGTCCCGCACAATATCATTAGTGATCTTGATGCTCGGTTCCTAGGACGATTCTGGACCGAGCTATTCAAATTATTATAGTCTAAGCTATACTTCTCCATAAGCCTACACCCCTAGACCGATAGCTAATTGAAAGGATAAACTCGCTCCTTGAGCAATATCTTCGGTATTACATGAGTGCCAACCAATGGGATTGGATGAAGCTGTTGGACAGAGCCCAATTCTCTTACAACTTGCAGCGGAGCTCTACGTCCAACAAAAGTCCCTTCGAGATCATTATAGGACAACAACCGTCGACTCCTCACACCTTGGCTATCGGGTATACAAGGAGTAGTACGTCAGCATATCACTTTGCAAAAGAATGACACCGAAATGCAGATATTGCGCGGGCTTACTTGGAGAATGTGGCCAAAAAGATGAAGAAGTAGGCAGACTTGGGAAGGCGACCGCAGGAGTTCAAAGTCGACGATTTGGTGTTGGTGAAGCTTCAACCAGCATCACTCCAATTATTTAGGTACAAAGTATACAAAGGATTGGTGCACGAGTATGAAGGAACCTTCCTAATTATCAGTAGGGTGAGCAACGTCTCCTACAAATTGCAGCTACCGGCGTGGCTCAAAATTCATAATGTTTTCCACGCCAGCAACTTGAAGGCCTACCACTCAGATCCGTAAGATGCTTCCCGAAGTATTCCAACTTGGCTAACCCTAACCAGAGCCTCCAACGATATGCGCGTCGAAACCATTTTAGTGGATCGCAAGACGAAGCTACCCAATGAAGCTAAGCAGATTGAGTACTTGGTGAAGTGGAGAAAGCTTTCTCGGACCGAAGCCAGTTGGGAGCCTAAAGACACCCTACGACATGAAGAAGCAGCCATCAAAGCCTTCCAGCATGCATCGATGAGGGCATCAACAACTTAAGTGGGGGAGTATGTCACGAACGATCGTCGCGCACCCGCAACAACTTCGTTTAACGAATCGTTCGTCGCTTTTGCATGCTTGTATAGAGACATGACAGCATGTTTTGCCTTGGTTTAGTGTGTTTTTGCTTGAAAAATATAAGCAACGACAGTTCACAGTGTTGCAGTGCGACCACTCGCCACGCTGGGCCAAACTGCCCCAAAATGGCTCCGTTTTCACATGCCACAGCCTGTTTTTTGCAAACCGCAACCTCACGCGAAACGTCAGCCATCTCAACACCCTGGAACCCCCCGGGTAGCACCAGGGGGGATGGGACTTCAAGGTAGTATCGGGTGTTGAACAATCTTCACAAGTTAGCACGTTAACTTGATGAGAACTTGCCTTCGCGCTCGGCACCCGGTGAGCAGTTGTTTGTGGACTTGCAACTGTTCATTCTACCTTCTAAAGTCCTTGTTTTCACCTTTCTCTCTTTTCTCTCTTGTACTCAAGGTGCTCGCTGAATTGCTTATAAAGCTTCCCTCTTCACGAGACATCGAGACTTGTCCGTCACTTATTTTCAATCTAATCAACTTTCTATTTTACAGGTCCTTCGGGACCTATACGATGTTACAACTAGGTTGACCTTTTGCGGACGCATATGTCGCAAGGGCGTCTCATGACTTAGGCAATCCCGGCTAAGTCTAAGGAGTTGGCGTAAGGGTGCTCCACGACTTAGGCAACTCTAGCTAAGTCCGTGACTTTGCCGCAATGGTGCCTCATGACTTGGGCAATTCTAGCTAAGTCCGTGACAGCATGTCGACATTTACATAAAAATAAATGTCATATTTTAAGCAAATATACAAGGATTTTCCACATCTTAGGTTTTACACCAAAAAAAAAATAGAAATTGGATTTTCTTAATGAAAATTACCTTCCACTCTTAAGTAAAATCCATTCCAAAATAGACATAAACCTCAGTGACACTTAGCATGCATTTTTTTGTTATCATCGGATGATTCCTCTATATGTAGACTATGCAAAGCATTAGAGTTTGCACAAGTAGTTCCAAATATGTTCATAATGTGAACTAAAGAAATCCTTAGAATAGTCAGTTCCATGGCCAAGGGCAAAACTTGGTACAATGGTAAGGCTACTCTTTTATGACCTGATGAAAGTTTGAGCTAAGGAAAAAGGGGTCTCCATTTGTAGGGTTAAGGCTGTATATATTGATTCCCGAAGTATTGATGAGACTCTCATGATTAAGAAAGATACCATGAAATACAAGTTTGAAGATTCACAGGCAGCCATGATCCAGGTACCTAGAAGGAGTTGAAGGCCCATTGTTGATATGTTGTGGAAAGCCCATTGTTGCAATTCTTTTGGTGGTTAGCTAAATAGGACAAACAAGATTGTGAAAAGGATCCATGAAAGCTGCCTCTCTACTTGCATAGGTAAGTCTATGTATATTGACCTTCCTCTATACCCGTATAGGCACGAGGTTCATACATATGGTTGTCCTTATGGTTGTAAAAAGGGGTTCCTTAGTTTTTGAGGTCTGGAGTACCTGCAAAGTTGAAACCCCTAGTGCTATCAAATAAGGCCCACGCCACCAGTGAGTCAAGATGAATACCCACGAGTCACTTGACCAACTTATCCTTGGGTTTATTGTATGTTCTGATACTAGTTCCACTACCATTGCAAGTGCTTGTATTACTGGATCTATCCAAGCTTACATTTGAAATGATAATGGCGTCAAGCAAACAAAGACCTAAGGGTAGTGAATGTCAAAAGACCATCACAAAGGCAGATTCCTTAGTCATGGTGTAAATCCCCAAAAACAGGAGGGAACCCATGGCACATTAGATCTTTTGTGAATCAGTTGATTATATTCTAATTTCAACTTTTGCAACTTTGTACATAAAATTCATACATACAAAGTATACAATCTATGCATGAAAATTCATAGGTAGTTGATGATGCAAAAGGGCTGCTAATAAACTTGCTTATTGAAAAACTCTTTTGAACTAAACTAGTTATGATTGATGACTATACATATCTTCTATATGAGCACAAGATGGGTACAAAAGTATGAAGTAGCAGCTTACCTGTAATGAGAAAAACATTCTGGCAGACCCAAAAGCCTTACCTGAAAGAACTGATTCCAGACACTGGTCTTCCCAAGGCTCAAAGGGTGCTCATCATGAGTTATTTCAGATCTCATCAGGAAGCCACGACCTCCAGTTTCCAATGCTTCATTTTTATGGCCAACAGATTCTTCCAACCTTCGTGCCATTTCCGACTGACTAGCAAAAGCAATCTTTCAAAAATTATAGTATGCAACAATAGAAAACAAACACAAAAACAGCGGTAATTCCAAACTTCCTTCTGTAATCAGAAATTTTCATGAGCCATGTATGTCTCAAGTGTCAAGAAGTAAATCAGCAGACTAAAGGTCTATAGCTCCAAAGATATAAAATCTATAATTTTAACAGTCAAATAGTAAATCAAAAAACAGAATACTGAAGAAGACCAACAGGGTTCATTAAAAACTCCTCCTTAAAAGCCTTGTACTGAGACCGCTTCTTGGCCAGTTCTTGCATCCAGAACTCACGTTCATATGGCAAATAACCTAGTAGAAGCTGTCATCAACAAAAAAAAAAAAAATGTCACTTTCTAGCGCCAATTTCAAGAACAAGAAATTGAAGAGCTCGAATCCTTTTGAATGCATGACATAATCCATTGCCAACAAAGCAAACAAACAGTTTTTTGTTTTTTTCTTGATGAGAATAATAATGAGAATCATATAAGAATTGTATTCAATTCAAGGCAAAACATGTGACATAAAAGGTTCGTATTCAAGAACCTCAGCTTTTTTCCATTGCCAACAAAGGGAGGCAAAAACTTGTAACCAAAATCTTATTTTCAAGGGCAATTAAGCAAAAGAAATCATCAAACTCAGAACAGTGTTAACTAAGAACGTGACAGAAACATGGATTCTTTCGAGACCAAGACCTTCCACACTATCGACCGGATTCCAGTGCCATCAGGGATGCCCTGCGAGGCCAATCTCCGCAGTTCTCCAATATTTACCACCTTCTTCGACAACTGAACACGGATTCGTCAGCCATAAACAAAAAATGGAACGGAAATAACGAGAAAATGACGTATTATACTTCGGCTAAGAGCTGGAACTGGCGGGAGACCTCCTCCTGCGACAACCGCGAGGGGCTCCGATCATCTGGCGGAGCATCGACCGAGGGCCTCGGGGCCTCCGACGGAGGCTGAGGCGGCCGAGGGGGCGGTGGAGGCTTGGGGATCGGAGCCCGCGCGGGGGCTACGATCTTGGGAGAGGGCGGCGAGCGGGGCAAACGAGCAGCGGCGGTAGTGGAGGCAGAGGCGGGGGGCGAGGATGAGGACGCCCAGAGCGAGCTGTTGAGCCACTCGGGCACGCCTTTCTTCCCCATTGCCTTGGCGTCGCCGGTGCCGTTTCCCGGCGCTTCGGCTTCCATCGGAGTTTCCCAAGCTCGCTCTTCATACAGAACCGAGAGATCCAACTCGTCGCTATAAAGGCATCTTCGTAGACAAAAACTCACGGAATGTACGTGGCACCTTTTGATTTGGTAAAAAACACCCTATGCTGTTTCAAAACGAGTAGCACACGCGGAAATTATGTATGTGATCAAACCCCTAATCCAAAGTTAAATATTGTTAGTAATTAAAATTAATGATGTGGGGATAATAATTATTAAGTGGAAAAAAATTAAGACGATAGCCCAAATAAAATATCATTTTTACAAGTTCACATGAATATTGAGAGTCCTGATATGCTCCTAAATCCAATATGGTGGAAGAGGATAAGTCTTAGCTTAATTTAGATGGATGTGAATTTTGATTTAAGTAAGTGATGACTAAAAATGTATGAAAAGTACAAATAAATATGTAAATAATGAAATATATACTGTGTGCATTTTAATATTTTGAATAAACTTTTTGATGATTTATTTCTCTTTCGTAATTAATAATCATATATTGAAAATAAAAAATGTACATAATTGAAAATTCATTTTGCTAGTCGAATTAGAGAAGTATAAACTCTAATTCCTAGAAAATTGATTGTTTTCCTAGTTTAATTTTCCCAATTGAATCATACAAGATGTGATATTATTTATTGGATGGTTTTCCAATATGCTAGCATATTTATTTGAATAAATCCTTATTAAATAAATTGAATCACAATTTATTGCTTAGTAATAAAAATATAGTTTATCTTAAATTGAAATTTCTATTTAGTCTCAATCTCTATTTATAATTAATTAAAGGAAAATTCTAAATATCATAAAATACAATTTATTTTTTTTATAAAATAGGAGATGAATCTATTATTAAATCATCTTCATATTAAACATTTTATTAAAGCCTGATAATTAAAAAAAAAAAAAAAACATTGTCATCAACCCAATTCACATATAGAGACAATAGATCAAATATATGAGATGAAGAAAGATATGGATTCCTAACTAAATAATAATATAAACCTTTTTTACTTAAATTACAATATAAATTAACCAAAATAAACAAGCAGAGTATTTTTGGGATTGAAGTGGCTTTTACTAATATTAAGAAATTGATGTTTCAGTTAATCCCAAAAGAGAACCTCCTTTTGATTGTTTTAATATGTCATTTAATTTAATTAAATTAAAAGCACAGCATTAAGTATAAGTTAATTTGGATTTAGTTTAAAATTTAACAATAATTGAAAATTTCAAACCTCAAGATAATTATTTTTCAGCAATTAATTTAACAATTCATGTTTTCACATGATAATAAAAAATTAATGTCAAGATAATTATTTTTCAGCAATTTTAATAATATTTTTTTTTCAAAAATTTAGGTAAAAAATATTTAGGTTAGTAATTAGTATAGTACGTAATGATGCATGGGAAGCGGTTTAGTTAAAGCATTCCGGCGGCACACCTGTCTTCCACTCTTCGCTTCTTTCTATTACCGGGAAGTCCCAAACCATTTGTTCTAATCCCATTCCTGTCGCTTGCTCCCCTTGCCCGGCTCTCCGCCCCCCTTCAAACCCTAGCTCGCGATGTACGCCGATTTGGTCGCTGCCGGAAGGAAGAGGTCCATAAAGGACCGCCTCTACGTCGGCTCGGCGGAGGATCCCCGCCCGACCGCGTCGCCGATCACCAAAAGGTGCTAGTTTTCCATCGCGAACTTGGTTTCCCTCTTAATGCCTCTGTTGTTAACCCCGATGGAAATTTAGATCCAACGATGTTTATCGGTCAGTGGATTTCCGGTTGTGAAAATTAATTCTTTTTTCCTGTTCTTGAGGTGTGAGGGATTGATTTCTTCCCCTCTATGTTTTACTTCAGGGATTCGAGAACATTTGTGCTGTTGTTGAAAGTATGTGGGTCTTAATTTTCTATCGGTATTAGGTTTAATTCGAGAAATTTACGTATTTTGTTCATTTTTACGGGTAATGTGCTGTTCGAAATGGCATGCCTGAGTTTGTTGACTGATGATGTTTGTGCTACATGTTCAAATGGAAGAGATAGGAACTTCCATATTAGTTAAGGGAAATGTTATCAGGCTATTGCAGTCTAAAGGCCAGATCACGAAGCTAAAAAAGGTTTCTGGCAGTGAATGAGTTTTTTTATTTGGGATTTACAAGCTATCAAGCCACTGCTGTTGTGGTCGCCAGCTTATTGCATGTGGAATTATGTTGCAGAATAAGTTAGTTGTTTATCCTCATGGTTTGGAAATTTTGGGGACTCAAAGATGACTTCAGTAAACCACACATGACTGTATCTCTGAGATTTTGCTCTCTATGTACTGTTTCCATTATAATTTCATGGTTAACAGGTCTGCAAAACTTGGCATTGATTTATGTTACCATGAGAAGTTATAATTACGGAAAACGTTAACTAACGCTATCAAGCTTCTTGATCGTATTGAAGTTGGCTCTCCGACTTTTAATTTATGCCCAAAGGACTTCCTTTGTATTTGCCTTTTTGCTTCTTTCTATAGCTTAAGGAACCTTAAGACTGTTGTAGATTTTCTTGCAATGGTGAGCTTTTTGCAAGTTTTGCAGGGAATAAAAACTGGAAGATGAGAGATGCTCACATAAAGCATGCTATTACGTTAGGCATCTTGATTTAGATAATAGTTTAAGATTCAAGCCATGAACATCGAAGTTGATTTTGAACTTTGAGACATTGATTAATTATGTTGGTTTCCTCAAGTTTGGCAAGCGTCCACCCCTATGAATATCATGATTTGCATGATAAAGATCAAGTTGAGTCAATTGTACGTGGTAAGGAGTAGGTTAGGTACAAATTTGACTTTGGATTGTGCCAGAGTGCGAACCTTTTCTATGAAAAGAATTGAGAATTGATGGTATGTTTATTAACTGATATATTCTTGCAACAATAAAGGAATCAGAGCTTTACAATTTAAATCAAGATAAAGTTTCATTTATGTTCCGAGTCACACAATAGTTGATGACAACTCAAGCCTCATACTTTGAACTTGGTTTTGACCTTATTGGATGAATGGTTTGGTTAGATCTAGTTTTGGGTCGACTGATCCAGCTTGAAACTACTTCAAAATGTTTACAGCCAATCAATATAGAATTAGTTTACTTTAAAAGCTTTCAAAGTATTCCCTCATGTTTGAGGGAATTTCCTATGTGTATTTTGTAGTTTGTTCCCATCACTTTCCTCCTAAAAGATGAAATATAATGAATTTTCTTCAAAATATCACGTGGGCTAAAATGTAGGAAGCCTTTTCTAAATCAAGGTTAAAAGTTTCATCCCAGTTAGATTTTTGTTTATTCGTTAGATGTTCATTAGGGTTTCAAGGAACATGTCAAGGTCTACTCTCTTTACATAGTAAATTGCTGAATTTTGTGAAAGAAGATACACATATAAATTTTATTGCTTTTCTAAGTGTCTAAATCTGTTGTGTTTAATTGCAAACTACAGACCTGTATTCTATATAATGGACTAATGGTATTCTTTAGCTGGTTATGTTAGTATGTTTCTTATAATGAGAACATCTGGTATTGATGACTTTATTGTCCTCGTCATTGTTATCTATAGGCTTGAGTTCTAGTATCGTATTAGTTATAGACTTGTAGTTGTTCTTAATATTGTCATGATGCAAGTTTTCCTTCTCCCCCCCCCCCTCTTTTTTTTTCTGGTTTCCTTACTTTTCTTATATTTATTTTTTTAAAACTACATATAGATGCCCTTATATGAGGATCTACTCAGTCATTATAATAACTCAACAATAATTGTCTTGAAGTACAAGCAATCAAACTACAGATTGAAAAACTATGACTGATTATAGATATGCAAGACTCTCTGCTGGACCATAAGCCTTCATCATCTTTTCAGTAGCTCGAGGTCTAGGCTCTATTATTGGATGCTCTTACTGATCTATGAGGTTTTTGTGCAGGCAACGCCAGACTGAAGGGATACTGAGATATGATACATTTAAGGATGATCAAACTGCGTCTTCAAGTATAAACGTAGCCGAAGACAGGAGTTTTTGATTGATGTTAAATTCTCTTATCAATTTATTCGATGCTTATCTGCATTAATCTTGGATTTTATGAATAAGACAAAGTTGATGCTGGAGATCTACGATGGAAGCTTCAAAGAAAAGGTCTGCAGCAAGGGACAGAATCAGCATCATGCCTTCGCGAGAAGCTATCTGGAACTGTGCACCAACAGCCAGTCAAAAGTCACAAGTTTTCCGGAACTATGCACCAACAGCCAGCCATTAGTGATCTGCCCAAAACGAAGGCAGTAAAAGAGATGGGTCGACCTGTTCAAAGGGGTGGCCCTTCATCAAAGGAAACTGTACCTGTAACCAAAAAGTTCCCTGGCCCAGTTGCTTCCAACAAAAGCTCACAGACAAAGGTAGACTTCTTCATTTTGCAGCTAAATGTTCTGTTCACAATCTTTGATACCATATAATATTCTTTCTTATTCTGGGAATCCATGTCCTTTCTCTTGTGGAATATCATTTTCATTTTTATGAGAATATATCAGAGTTGAATTCTATGCTTGCATTTGATTGCTGACACTTGCTGAATAACTGGATATGAAATTGATGTCCTTTTCATGTTGATGGTTTCCATGTAGGCTTGCATTTGATTTGTGACATATACTGAATATCTGGACATGAAATTGTTGCCCTTTGGTTATTTATAATTTCCTTTTGGAATTTTTTTCATCTCCATCTGTCTTTCTTATGATGAGTCTGCTTACTGTGGAATGTGACTTATTTTCCAGCTCTCCCCTTACTTATCTTAAACGTTTGCTTTTGCAGACTGCTCCAATACCTACCTGTATCTTTACTTTAATTTTTATGTCTCTGCAGTCTGATATGTCAGTTGACAGTTTGCTGCAATCATTGGGTCTAGAGAAATATTTAATAACATTCAAGGCAGAAGAGGTATGCATACTTGTTTTATAATTGTTTTGCTGTACTGATGTATTGTTGACTTGTAAATACATCTTAACTTCTGGATTTGCAGGTTGATATGACAGCTCTTATACATATGACAGATGAGGATCTAAAGGCTATAGGTCTTCCAATGGTAATCCTTTAGTTGCTAAGTTTTAAAGAACCTTTCCAATTTCTATTTTACACGTTTCAACAATTCCACAATTCTTTCTTAGTTTAGGCTTCTCATTTCATTTTTTTTTCCATGGGAATCAAAATCATTTTTTTCTGTTTTGCAGTAAATAATTATTCTAGTCTGTATAGTCCGAATAGTTTAATTTCTGTTGTTAGAATTTTGCATCAAAGTCACATATATTGCTGTTCACACAATTCTAATGTTTCTTGCTCAGTATATTCTTGATGTGTCCCTTCAAAAACACTAAATATCTTGTACACCATTCCAAAAAGTAAAATATTTTCAAACCCCTTTAAATCTCAAGATCTCCATACCATTATTGTTACCATGTTAGATTATTAGTCCTTACTTAAGCCATATTTCGACCCTAGTTAACCTTTCGAATTGATATCGTCTTCACTTTCTTCTCCCTCCTCCCTTCACCTTGTTCAACTGGCCAGGGCCCATGTCTAGTCCTCGGCCACCACCTCCTTGTTAGATGCCACTACCACCACTTTCCTTTATCTTCCTCTCCACAGATTTGGCTTCTGCCCCCTTGGTGGAACCCATCCTATCAAGTATCTTCCTTCTTTCTCACACCCCCCTCGCTTTCCCACCTTCGTCTTGTTTCTCTTCAAGTCTCTCCTGAATCCTAACCTCCTGAATCCTAACCTCGGGCAGTGAATCCACATTATGTTGGATCTGAGCTTCCTCATCAAGAAACATCTAATTTCTTCTTTGCAGCCGTGATGATAGATTTTAGGCTAGTAGCCATTGGATCAAGGTTCCTTCACCATGGAAATCCACCATCTAACTCCTCCATTATTGTTGCAGGGACAGTAACCTACTGTGCCTTATCTAACTATGCAGACATTGCTTGGTCCCCATAATTCAGCCAATCAAATGTTGTATGCCTCATTTTGACTTGCTCCACAAACAATGCCGTTGTCTTGGGTGCATTGGTGTGATTGCACGTGTCGGTCCAGCGGTCCTTTACCTCAATTTGGTTGACCATCTAACTCATCATCACAATTGTGGTTGTCAACAAGCACAAGTGAATTGGATCTCAAGATGCTTTAGACCATCAATAATCTGGGTTGATGGTGCTTGGTAGCCAGAGCTTCAGACCAACTAGGGCGGCCAGCAAAAGATGAAATTCTAGTGTTCATTTTAATGTTTTTTTTTTTCCTATTTAGTTTATGCAAGAATAAATTGATCATTTATGGTGTACTACAGAGTTACATCCTAGTATAAACCTAGACTGATTAACTGATTTGATTTACCTAGCTTTAATTGGATTTATGGTAGTACATAAACCTAACTATAATTCCATTTACCTGGCCCTCTTATAGTTTTTATGTCTTTTGTTCCTTTTTCTTGTTTTTACATTTGTGCTAATTTAAGTCATTCCATGGTGATTGCTTTTGGACTTTGTAACACCATCAATTCACATGCTTTTACTTCACCATTTTTGCTTATTTTTTCCTGAAAAAAATGCGGTAAATTTTCCACAAAATATTCTGTGACCATCTGTTCTTCCAAATTGTCTGCACATTTGTCTTTAGACTTCATATCTCATGTGGTTGATGCACTTGTCTGCAGGGTCCTAGAAAAAAGATACTGTTGGCTTTAAAATCCAGATCTTAGATTGGTGGTAAGCAATGGACAACGGATTTCATCATCTGCAACGAAATAGATGACTGCTGAAATGGGAAATGTTCTCATCCTTATCAAGCCTGGAATGGAGCTTTTGGAGTTTTTGTGGCTGCCGTAGGTGAACATACCGATACTTTCCACCTGATCTCTGGCAATCTGCTAACTGATTTTTGCTGGAAGAAAAATCCAAATCATTCTTAGATTGTGATGTTGAGTAGGATTTATTTCTTTCTGTTAATTGTCCTTTCTTCAAGTTGTATGTTATGGATTAGCAGAACAAGTTTGCAGTGAGGGGAATGGATATAATCATTGGTTAGCCGGTGGATCATCATCAACTTCAATATGAACCCTAATTGCAAATTTCCTTGCTCCATCATCTCTATGGATGCTTGCTTCAACTTGGGCTCAACATGTACATTGATCGTCAAGAGGTAATGATTTAAATCTCAATCCAATATTACTTTCTAATTATCTATCGAATTGGGTACAGTGATATATACCGAAGGAACGATATATATCGTCGTCCTGTACAACTCAATATCTTTTAGTAGAACAATAGAAGATAAAACTAAATGGTATTGTGCTGGTTTTGATAATGGAGTTGGTGGGATCGATAAATACTGAGATTTGAAACGATTAAGATACAAAAGTGGTCTCAAACATCCAAGGCTTAAATATTTTTTGTGTTGTGTGTAATAATCGGACTTATTTCTGACATGGGCATAAGGTTGCTCCATATTTCTCACTGCCTGCAGGAATCGCATGCATGTAACCTCTATAGTTTGCTCAAGCCTTGCGCCATTGTTTCTTCTCTATTCTACCATGCATATATGCTTATGGTATCCACGATCATGTGGACTATGGTCACACGAAGTGCATCCTAAGAGACCAACGACGAACATCGTGCGGGCAAAACTAAATCATTGTTACCCCTTTGCCCTCTCTTTTTAAATCTCTTACAACTGCTAAAATTTGATCGATCATTTGATTTGGCACATCGACTTAGATCCGTATCGAAAGATGATACGTATCGTATCTTTAAAAAATAAATGACTGATATCGACAATGTGTACCATCCAATTTATTCTGTTCTATGTGTCACGATTGGTAAATATCATTTAATTATATATTCATCTGAAGATGTCAATTAGATAAGCTGATTAGAAATCTTGGTGATTGATATTAAAGTCTTAGATTCAATATTTATCTTTATCAAATTACTTATCCTCATTAAACCCTAAAGACTCAAACACCGAATGAGTAGATTATTTATAATCTTATTTTTTAAAAAAATTAACACTTCTTATTGAAGGATGACATCGAGAGAGTGATGAATCGGGTTGGACGATATTAGGCGACAACAGCAATGATAGTGAGTAATGTCGACAGCAAAGATAAAATAAGGGGTTGTGAAAAATAAAATAAAATCGATTATATGAAGATTGTTAATAATAAAATAATATTTTAGTATATTTTAAAAGATTGTAAATAGTTAAAAAAAAGATTGTGAATAGTTAGCTTCTAAAAAAAAAAATAATCGCATATTGAACAATGTGTCTGGTTATGATGGGGCCATCAGCTGACAAACAAGATTCACTAATAACCAATAGTTAAGAAAAAGGGAAAAAGAGAAAAGAAAAGAAAATTGAGTATGAAACAGTCAAAGATATATCTCTTGAGTTTTAGTAACATTTAGAACTGAGGTATACAAGGTATCTAATTGTCACAACAGGAACAACTCAGCTTGGGTGCATCCAAAGGCTTAAATTCATCCACACAAGATGTATAGAACAATTGAATAAATCAGATTTGTGAAGCTATATTTTCCCTATAACACCAAATCCACACTGCTTTTCACCCATCAGATCTGAACATAATATGCACATACAAACCTCAAATATAACTCTGTATCGGCCCGCAACAGTCAAGCTTTTAATCAGATTGAAGGTGGGTGGTGGGTCTCTTGTAAGTTCATCGGCAAACGAGTGTTCAGAACATCCATCTTGGAGACATTTGAACAGCATTTTGACAGGGTCTCCTTGGGTTCTCCGAGCCATTCCGCTTCTTCATGCTTGACGAGACGGTCGAACTGTAATAATCGTGGCTCTTTCGGGGCAATGCCAAGGTCTGTGAGCACGTCTTCCTTGCAGGAATTGAGGTGTGCTGCTTCCGCAAGACTGCTTCCCGTGCTGTTGAAGGCCCCTGAGACGATGTCCATCTGCTGTAGCTCACACAGCTGTGGCTCCTGCCTACCTGTTGAAGCTTGGCTTTCCTGGGGCTCGGAATGTTTCTGCTCTCCATTGTCTCGGCCGAGTACATTGTCTGCTCCATGCTGCTACAACCATGATCCTCATTCTGCAACTCTGATATCTCCAGTGGAGATGAACTGGACTGTACGCTGTAGTGATCCTCTTGCCAAGTACCAACTGGGGGAAGCTTATACGCTGCTTCCCAACTGGCTTGTGGTGCATCAATTGCTGAAAATCCATTTTCTCTTGATATGTTTTCGGTTGCAGGCCCTCGCATATTATTTCCATCAGAGAGCAATGGTTTACGAGGCAGAGACAAAAATATAGATCTTGGGGCCTTTGGAGGGAAATTAATGTCCAGGAGCTGGATCGGGGCATGTTCCTTCTTCTGAGGTGGGTCAGAGATGAGTTTTGGTGACTCAAAAATCTCTGGAGTTGGAATCCCCTGCTCATGGTTGCAGTGTAAATTAACGACTGGCTCTTCATCATGGGAAAATATTGCGTTTGAATTAGAGGAGCAGCTCGGTCCAAGTTGATATTTAGATCTTCGATCTACAGGTGACGATGATGAGTCATCATGATTTAGCTCCTCCGAAGCCTTCAAGAACCGCCGAAGGGTGAAAGAAGCACAAGAATGATCATTCTTCTGTCCCGTTGACATCAATCGAATTATAGATAACTTGGGCTTGCTAACCTCATCCAAGCTCCCTTCCCAGTGCTGATGTAACCAATCAACGATAACTGAAATGGGGATCCCAAACTGCATAGGAGCGTCCTTCTTCCATGTCAAAGACAATGAAGAGGATGCAGAAGATCTTCCGGTGGGAGATGATGCAAGTTTCATAGGATCACATACCATAAAAGCTAAATTTCCTTGAAAATCAAAACCAGCTGATCCGGGGCACCATGTCACACCATCCGTCGACAACTTTATGAGGTTGTCGGTGGCTATTACTACTTTTCCCTCACCAACTGTCAGCTCCTTTCCATCCGTGTGGCCTAAAACATAAACTAAATTACCCAAATCAAGATTAGGGTGGCAGCAGGTCTTCAAGTAATGAGGCTGCTGCACCTGCGAAGCTGAGTCACCATCCAGAATATCAAGCCCCACTATAGAGAGGTCGAGGATGGAACTTGTTATGAAAAATCTGAGACAAAAATTCAAAACATAAGTTGATGGTAGAATCGAGTTAACCAAAGAATGTGAACACACCCTCTCGTTGAACAAAATGGCAAATTACAAATGCTTAATGTACAACATATGTATTTAATGCCGAAAACGATATCAACAGAGAACGACACCAATCAAAACTCAATTTGTTATATAGGTTTATGATGATAAGGCAATTATTGAATCAGCACATTTTTGTAACCCATGTGACACAGTACCTTCATGCCTAAATCCATGGATTGTCACATCATGTACCTACATTTTGTTGGTTGACCTCCATTATTGGAGTACTCCATTGGCCCTACCATTGTAATGTAATTTAGTGTTTAGTTTAACCAAACAAAGTCTGATATAAGAGAGAAAGAACTTTTAATCTAGTCAGAGCTTATCATGAATCATCTCTGCTTGCTACATCTCTTATGACTAGGATGCAGGCGGAAAGTAAAGAGACCTTGGTTACCACTCATCCATGTTCCAACTCAAGCTAGAAAGAGGAACAAGTGAACCAACCTCATGCATACATCTCTTTACTATCTTCTTTGCCCCTGGCCTTTCTGTGCTCTTATTTTCATGTTTTCTTGACTGCAAGTTTTCCTTTTTTCTGTGGTGAATGGAATTTCTGATCCATCTTTTCCTAAATAATTCCCCTTGGGGGATGAGACGACTAATACAAATATGACAACATTACATCCCCAGTCATAAGCAAGAGGTTCACTTAATATGCACTAATCTTGATGATTGGACACCTTGTTCCTCTCTATTTAATGTGCAACAATCTTTCTACTAAAAACAGTTAGTTAATGTGCTCCAAGAATTCAAAGGGGACAGAATGACTTTCATATACTCCTGCTTGAAAATTTGGTGAAAAATCAAACTGAATCAAATAGTACAACACTACAGCTATCGTGTAGGGTCATGGAGGTATATGTTAGTGCAGCTGTCTTGCACTTTGACTTTGCAAGATATAAAGACATAAAGAATATCTTTCCTGAGTTTGCAATAGAAAAGTTGTTTCTGACAAGCATCTTGTATCTGAGAGAGGTTAAACATGAACTCAACTTTGCAAAGACCAATTAAATCTAAGATTTCACTCCAACTATCCTAAAAGAAAAAAAGTGCTTATCGGACTCCAATGCTTTATAGGTTACATGCTAGTTTTGATAGAAGTAAACATCTTGCATTAGGATCAGTTTGTGAGCCTGTCATAATCTGTACTGAAATTCATAAGGGTAGTAACTGCCCATGATTCGAGGGATAATAAAACAAAGCTCCAGCACCAGAGCGCTCCATTACGTAAAAATCAGCCAGTCAAATGGGTTGCAAATTTGCTAATCCCAGGTCAGGCCAATCAAGTCATCTATGGTTCCTGCAGATCGCTACTCACAACGATCGGACAAGGTAAAGCAAGTACATCGAAGAGCAGATTTCAAGTTACTACTTCTGTGGCCAACACATAAGAAGATAGAGGAAGACAAAGATCTCTGCAATTAGATAACGGTGACAAATATACAAGCAAGACCAAAGAAAACAATGGTTTCACACTATAGTTGAATCATCAGTTCGAAGGCATGTTTAAATAATAGATGTAAACTATCATTTCACTTCCTCATAAAAGAAACATCCTTCCCCAATACTTTTCAATGCTGGAATTTTGTATGGTCTCCAATCCTCACTCAAGTCCAGCTGACAGAGGAAAAAAGGACTCCAACTAATTGGCCAGTCAAAAGAAGCTTCTATGACCGTATTCTAAATAGAATTATGGATCTTGGGAGAACAATACATGACCACAACCACAGTGGCATGATTTCATTTCGCCTATTTCCACATCTACCTGCAATTCAATGCCCACAGTCCCAATCCCAAGCCCTAAGTAAAGATGATGCTTTTAGCATACATAATATAGAGAACGTTAAAACCAACTACTTTTCTGTTAGGAAAAAGAATCCAAAAAAATGCATGCGAAAAATAGGGGCATGAAAAGAGAAAGCAAACTCAAAGAGGTGTAAAATGAATTTGCTGAGCAAGGGTTAGTAACCGACCTCTGCGGAACAAGGCGGGCAGGGAGGCGGCCATGGCAGAGGCGGATCTCAGCGGCCTCGGCGACGGGAGCAGAAGGGAGGTTGGCATGAGTTGTGAGGAGGAGGTTGCGGTGGATGAGGAACCCGGTGCCCAAGCCACCACCGCCACTCCCGCCTTCGGCGACCGAGATGGCGGCCAAAGCGGGACCTTTGGAAGAAACAATGCCATCTTTCACCCTCTCCGACCTCCCCACGCCCGAGCAGAAGCACCACCTTGACCCCTCTCCCAGAACTCCCATCTCAACTCCCCCCTACCCCCTCTCTCTTCTCTACTCTTCTTCGCTCCAATCGAAGCAAGAAAGGAAGAAAGGAAACGCCCAATGCAGCGCCTATGCGGAGCTCAGACGATCCTGTAGCGGATTCCAGCGCGTCGCCGGTGTCGGCGTACCGGGGCTCCGGCAGAGAGATCTAGCGCAGGAGGTGGTCGTACTCTTCTCTCTCTCTCTCTCTCTCTCTCTCTCTCTCTGGTATGGTATGGTATGGTATGGTAAATAAGGCAAGGACTGATGCTCACACCTCCTTTTTCTCTAAATGCACACCTTTCTCGCTGTGGTGAAAGTAGAGAGATAAGAAAGGCGTCTTAGAGAAGTAATGGGGTGGTGATATCAGGATGGATTTAGTGCATGAAAAAAATGAAATCTGGGTCAGAATTTGTCTCAGTATTCATGTCGTGTTGTACTATCACCACACCAACATCTGCTGTGGAATGTGATGTTTGTATTTACTGCATGTGAAGGTTTTGCTTCGAAGTGGAAGGACGGATTAGGGATCGTGGAAACAAAAATATTTAATTAAAATAAAATAGATCGAAAATCTCGTTTCTTCTCGTATCGTCGTCGACTTTACTGACAGAAATATGATTTACTACTAATCACGTATTGACTAAAAAGAAACAGAGTTAAATATTTTATTTTCGTAAGTATAAAAATCTTAATATAATTTTTAAAAATATATTGATCAAAATATTAAGTATAACTAATTACAGAGGATAATTTATAATTAACTCAAATTTTGTTAACTTATTCTTATGAGATTATGATTTTTCAACTCCTAATCCTCCATCAACCCTACAAATTATATAACTTAATATTAATTTATTTTTCATACTTGATATGTGTTTATGATTTAATCTACGTTTTGAGTGACGTAAGGTACTTCGATCAGGATGAGATAATTAAAGTAGAAAAATCATGTTGCGCCGGAGGAACATGTCAAAAGATTGGACGTCAGGCCAGTGGATCGGTTGACATATCGACAGAAGACTTCGGGCCGTGGATTCGGGTATCGGGCCAAGAAGAGCGGAGATTGTGCCAAGGAGATCGGAGTTACTGAGTCAACTGTCCGATTGGGCAATAGGCCACAAGAGAGGACGATGTGCCGAAGAATCGGATGAAGCGTCGAGGGACCAATGACATGCCGAACAACTTGATTAATTGCTTAGGATTAATTGTCTCGATCGAAGTTTTATTTTAAGTATGCATGATTAACTACGATAGCTTGAAGACATAAAGTAAGTCTACCGGAGTTAAGTTTGATGGGTGTTCGAGATTCCGTCGAGAGTCCGAAGATTCGTCGGAAGTGTTGCCGGAACCAACCGAGAAGAAATCGAGGACTTACCAAAGTTTTCGGAAGTCCACCGGAGAGATTGTCGGAGGTTTGCGGAGATCACCGAGAAGGTTCGGCTACTTGCCAAAGACTCGCTGAACTCGCTACAAGACCGGGAGCCTACTAGGAGTCCGCCGGAAGAAATCCGAGGGTGTATCGGAAGTTCGTCGGAAGTTTACCGAAAAGCTCGTTGGAAGGAAACTTGACGTTGCCGGTTAAAAACTTGCTTAGGACTATGTCTTAATTTCGTAGTTTGTATGTAATTAGAGTTAGGATTAATGGTTAATCTTATAACCCGGTTTGGGGCTAATTTGGCCCAAGTTCGGACTAGTTTGGGCCAAGTTTGGAGCCTAACCAGTGAGCTGAAATAGTCTAGGCGGTGGCACCGTTAGACTGGGCGGTAGCACTGCCCAGCACCCGGGAGGTCCGACGGTGGCACCGTCGAACTGGGCGGTGGCACCGCCGATACACTATCAGTGTCAGACACTAACAGGCAATGGCACCACCAGCATCGGGAACCCAAGATAATTCAAAATTTGGAACCCAAATTTGAATCCTCTTAGGGTCTATAATTACCCCTCAATTCTCAACAGAGAATACAACCTTTGAGAAGTTAGAGATTGAGATAAAACCTTAGCAAAGTCTTATTTTCAATTGCTTGAGTGTTCACCTCCCTCTTTCTCTTTAAAAATATGTAACAGTGTGAACCACTTGTAAAATATTGTAAAAGGGGTATTTGTCCTTCCCCTTCAAAGTGATTTGCTAGTGAAAGTTGGGAGCCTCATCGAAGAAGGCTTCGCAAGTAGATGTAGGTCATTTTGACCGAACCACTTTAAATTGGCGTGTTCCTTGAATGTGTGAGTGTTTACCTTTCTTAAACCGTTATTTACATAGCAGCAAGCTTTCGGTTTTTATCTTCTCACTTTACTCAAACTACTTTCACCAAGTCATTTAAGAGTTTTAATCTGCTACACTAATTCACCCCCCCCCCCTCTTAGTGTCACTCCGATCCTAACAATAATAACAATAACAATAAAATTTGCAATGTCCTGAATTTACTTATCGTTAGTGAGCTCACCAAAACCAAAATCAATATTGTCTCATATTTGGTACAATCAGGTATCCGAGTAGAGTTATTTGATACAGATGTGCGAGAGAAGGTATAGTTTAACACCGGTGACAGGATCAAGACAATTGTAAATTTCCATCTGCAGATCAAGCTCAAATACAAAAATGGATAGATGCACTCCGAGTGAATCTGGACTCTCAACATACACTCTTTGTCATTCCACCAATAACATACAAGCACATCAAAGTCCAGAACAAAGAATCACAACGTAGGATGTGTCTCCACAATGTACTAGGAACCATCATCTTCCTATAATGTGTCTCCACAATGTACTAGGAACCATCATCTTCCTATAATGTGTCTCCACAATGTACTAGGAACAAAGAACCATGATGTTCTCTCTCTTTCTCTGCAAATGTTGCATGGCTTTCAATGAAGTAGTCTCAAGAACAATTTGCAAATGATGTTGCTTGGCTGGTGAGGGAGTTGTATTCCCAGAGGATCTGAGCGTTAAGGTGTTGCTTGACACTAATATTGATCAAAGAAGGAAAGAAGAAATGATAGTCTGTGCTGCTGTGAATGCTATAAGTTGTTTGGAGGTGTAGGTTCTGAGGGCGGCTTCACTCCCATGTCCATTGTCTTGTGCAGAAGGAAAGTCCCAGAGAGTATTGTGATGAACCCGCAAATCTCTGTTACTATCTGTGAAGCATTCTGTGAGTCCCAATCCTGGTTCATACCATCAATGTTGAAGTTAGAATCAACACTCGAGACTTGGTATTTGACTCAAAGACATGCTTCTTAGAAGTTTGGGCCAGACAGCAGTAAATGCAGGGAATCACATTAGCTGACAATGATTTAGGAAACATATACATGACGAAAATATACAGAAATCATCCTTAGACAAAGCAAACATCCACATCATGTATATTATTTCATAATCAGCAGTTGTTCATTAAAAAATTTGTCTTCCTTTGGTGTAGAAGGAAGCAAAAACCCTTTCAGTTGAAAAAGACACTTGTAAATTGGGAAAGCCAAAACAATTTCTTTTAAATGTGCAGAAAAAAGATAGATAATGCGTTTAGTAGAGCTTTAGTCTTCGCATTTTAGTGCATCGAAACTCAAAATGATTGATGTTTAACTTTTATTTGCCTGAATGGTAAATAGACCATTCAGAAGTATGCAAGTGAGAGAAAGGAACAATTTTGAAATTGATGAGGCAGCATTAGTGATTAGTTATGGTAGTATGCTGTGATGGTGACTGCAGCACTTAACACAGTGATAAGATTAATATTCTTGCCAAAAAGAGCAGAAGAGCAAACTTTTGGAGGTGTAGGCATGTACCTAAATTTTTGATATTGCAAGATTGTTTTCTACCACCATATACAAATTTAAGTTTGGCAGATGATCTTAGATGTTCTAAGCTTCATTTTGTTTCTAAAGTAACAAGCAGAAATCAAGGATCCTAGCAATAAGTTTACCAGTGTTTAAAACTATGCTCCATAGAGATCAAATGCAGCAAAAGTTTAACCTCTGTATCAGCAGACAAGCCACAGATATTGAAAAATGAACTGAGAAGGGATCAATGGTCTTTCCACATTATAAAAAACAAATGCTTTTGTCTCAAACTCAGAAGGCACAAGAAAATTAGGAAAACAATGACAAACATAAAACAGAGAGTAAAAGATTACCTTGAACATGATCATGCTAGCAAATATGGTGAGAGAAGTGAACATTACATAGTAAACCGGGGATATGACAGCAGTATTAAAGGTGTCAAGTGCCTGCACAGATGAACCCGAACTTGAAATAAGAAGAACTGTGTCTTGGTGCCAAATTTGAGTATTGAAAGCACCGACCTAGATATTTGTATAATTCTACCAAAATGAAATACCTATCTCTTTATTGATTTGATAGTCTATCATCTCTAGACTAGAGAACTTGGTACGTATACAAAAGCATACAGCATCAAAAGTCAATTTTATATGTAATCAAACTATTTACTATTGACTTCATGTGCCCATCAAAGTACAAATTCTATTTGATCCATACTCAAGCAGAGACAAATTTAGAAATCATAGTGCAGATAAAGTTCAACAAAACTAAACAATCCAGTCCAGAAAATTTTGTTTCAATTAATCAGATCCATCTAATAATAACCATTTATATTCTAAGAAGAGAGAACCACCATTAAGATAATACTTAAGACTACTCCAAAGCACTATATATTTCCCATATAACCCATTTTCAGGGATTCAAGTTACAATTCCAGTTGTTCTTGAAATATATATCATGAATTGGCGATATAACAAGAAATAAAACAAAAAATGGGAGAGAGAGAGAGAGAGAGAGAGAGAGAGAACAAGGAATTTAAATGCATATGAACATATGTCTAAATGGATAAAATATCATATCCACCTGCCCCTAAGTTATGCTCCTCAAAAATTTAAAAAGAAAAGACAACAAAGAAATAATTAAAATATCTCCTATTGTAATGCCCAAGTTTTCACACATAGCAACACCCCTAGCATGCTAATAGAAGCACAAATATATACATATGTTACCATCACTTAAAAATATATTTTATGATATCCAGACTTAAGAAACATGAATGTATGACATGTCCATATTATCGATTTGAAAGTTTTAAGTATATTGTTTTCAAACATGTTATGTACCAAGTTCTTCGAAATACTAGTTAAAGTATATAAAAGCAATGACGCCTATGTTAAGTATGTTTTGTAGTGAAAAGACATGATACTTCGGCTTAACAAACCTAAGTATATTAGTGGACTTGAGTATAAGGCTAAGTCATGACAATAAGCATTCACATAGTGATTAGAAGAAACTTTCACATTATGGTAGACCTTAAGTGTCTCTCAAGACTTGAATGAATTTGATCGTGTTTAAAGTAAGAAAGTTTGAGTTTTAAGCATCATATATGTAGAGAATAATAAGTTACTTATACATAGATAAAGTAATAAAAAATTAAATAAAGACGAAAATTAAAGAGAAGTGTTACATTAAAAATACTGAGATCTATAACTGAGATTGAAAGATGAATTTAGATCAAAACATATCATGCTTGTCAAACCAAATTAGGCTCAAATTAGACTATAACACTAAAATTATGTAAAGAAAAGAAAAAAAAAGAAAAAAATTAAGATGAGGCTCAATGGGATTGAACCCATGACCTCTTGCTTGCCTCTTAAGAAGCCCTAAATAAGCACCTCTTTGTTTCGGCTTATCTTCCTCATCACCTAATAACCGATGGAACTTTTCCCTCCTTCAAATCTCCCAGCTCTTCACCTCTCCTTCGTGAAAGCTAAAACCCTTAGCTCTAAGAAAGTTTGAGATAAGAAAACTTAACTCTTTCATAGATTGTAGACTGATAATTTTGAATGCTTTTGAGTAATCTAGGTTTCGATTTAACCTTTGATTTTCTGATATGTGGTATATGTATTTGTTATGATTTTAAGACCTCCAGTATTATTTTAATATAAGATGGATACATAGAGTTATGGGTCTTCTAATTTAAGATACTCAAAATCTTTTTATATTTTATGAAGGGGTTTTATTCGAGCTGAATTGACTCCCTTAGGAATATATAATTAGAACTTATTCTATTGATATGTCTTAAATGGATCACTTGGGGTTCTGTAAGATTTATAGTTAAGTAATAATAGCTCTATGGACCAAGATATGAAATTTGAAAGTTCAGGCAATCTCAATTCAGTTTTAACAGAATAAAATAGGTGATAATAGTTGAATTAGGAGGGTACTTTAACCATCTAATGATCCTATTTTGAATTAAAATCTGGCATACATATAGTTTTATGTCATTTGAGTTCTTGTAAAATTTAATGGTATTCTAAGATGGTTTGGCTAGTCATAACAACCAAACAATATTTTTTCGTAGAACTATATGGTTAGTTGATTGATAACTATTATGTCATGGATTATATGTTGAATTGTTAGCCAATTGGTAATAGAATTTAGATGAATTTATAAGTTGAGTATAGTCTAATATAGAGAGGATTCTACCAAAAATTTTGCTATGAATCATTGTTCATATTGGGAATTCTAACTTCTAAGTGATTTAAGATGTAAGGTACTTGATTTAAGCATATCATGATCTTATGTTCTAATTTGATATGTTTTTTAAGCTCTCTAGCACACACAATTGCTGAGAACTGTGGCCTTCAATGAAAATCTTAGTTTAAGCTAAATCAAGTAAGTATATTACTGTAAAATAGTGGTTATATATATATATATATATATATATATATATATATATATATATATATATATCAAGATCATATGAGCTCAAACATATTTTAAAAGCATGCCTTAGATGATAAGATAGTCAATGACTTAATCTATGTTGGAAAGCATGTCTTGAAGGATAATAACATAAGGACCTTAAGGTATGTTTAAAAGCATATTCTAAATGATAAAATAACCATGAGTTAATGTATATTCAAAAGTATGTTTGAGTGACAAGATCATCATGAGTTAGGTCTATACTCAAAGTTAATGTGTGCATTATATAAGCATAAAAATATATAAATTGCAATGAAAATGAATGATATTCATACATATGTTATTACATGCGATATAAGAGTACATATACACATTATGACGTGCGACGTGGGAGTACACGAACATGTTTACATGCGATGTAGGAGTGCACATATATGTTATTACGTATGGAGCAAGAGTGCACGAACATATTTATGTACGGTGTGGGAGTGTACGTACATGTTATAATGTGTTGTCACGAACGATCATGGCGCAACCGCAACAACTTCGTTCAATGAACTGTTTGTCGCTTTTGCAGACTTGTACAAATGTTTGGCGGTATGTTTTGCCTTGGTTTTATATGTTTTTGCTTATAAAAATGCAAGGTCGAATAGGTTGCAATGCTATAGTGCGACCACTCACCGTGCCGGGCAAAACTGTCCCAAAATGGCTTTGTTTTCGTATGTCATGGCTTGTTTTCTGCAGATTATAGCTGCACACCAAACGTCAACCATCACAGCACCCTGGAACCACCCGAGGGGATAAGGCTTCAGGGCAGTGTTGAGTATTGAACACTATTCACAAGTTCGTACGTTAACTTGATGGGAACTTACCTTCGCGCCTGACACTCGGTGAGTAGTTGTTTGCGGACTTATAACTGTTCATTCAACATTCTAAAGTTCTTGTTTTCTCCTTCTCTTTTCTCTCTTGCATTCAAGATGCTCGCTGAATTGCTTATAAAGCTTCTCTCTTCGCGAGATGTTGGGACTTGTCCACCGCTCGTTTTTAAACTAATAAACTTGTTATTTTACAGGTCCTTTAAGACCTACACGAAGTTGCAACTAGGCTGACCCTTTGCGGATGCATATATCGCAAGGACGTCTCATGGTTTAAACAATCTCAGCTAAGTCTGAGAAGTTAACGCAAGGGTACTTCATGACTTAGGCAACTCCAGCTAAGTCCGTGATAATCATCGCAAGGGTGCCTCATGACTTAGGCAATTCTAGCTAAGTTCGTGACATTATGGTATCAGAGCGAGCAATCAATTCGAGCAAGTAGCGAGGAAACTTCGCAATCTTGCCATGACAAAGCATCATGGCGAATCGAGCAAGATGGGGCTAGTCGAACCATTGCCCCAAGCAACCGCAGGTGGGCTGCAAGTGCAAACTCACTCTCATGCTGTTGGAGCCACTCAAGAGGATCACGACAGCGAACATAATGAGCGAGAAGTTGGCTACTCTCCGCGAGCGGAGGAGACGCAATCTGGGGCGTCAATCGGGAAAAAGAGCCATAAGGAGAGACTCACAACGGTGGAAACCCACCTAAATGTTCTTGAAGCAAGCTTGGAGGAACTCTACTAAGGCCAACGAAAGCTTCTTGGGATAAAGAGCTCGCAAGAAGAAGCTGAATCTCGAATCGACAAGGTTGAGTCCCTAGTCAATCGATTGACAGAAGACACCAAAGACTCCATATAACATTTGCGCGAAGTTGTGGCAGAACTCACTTCCAGAGCGACATTACTCATAAGGGCACTAAATATAGGAGGGAGCAACACCTACGTTGTGTCGTCATAAAACTTGAGGGCACCTGAGTCTCATTGCTATAAGGGTGCTAGGGACGTAAAGGAGCTTAAGAATTTCTTGTTTGACATGGAGCAATATTTTCGAGCTACAAGGTCCGATCCTAAATATTCCAAAGTTTCGATAGCAACCACATATCTGAATAGGGATACAAAACTTTAGTGGTGAACCCGTTCGGAGGATATCCAACAAGGTCAGTGTCGACCGAACACATGGGAGGACTTGAAGCAGGAGTTGAGAACTCAGTTCCTACCTGAGAACATAAAGTTCAATGCAAGGAGGAAGCTGAGATAACTCCGCCAAAGCACTTCCATTCGGGACTACGTGAATAGTTTTTCGCACTGATACTGGACATACAGGATATGTCCGAAAAGGATAAGTTGTTCAGCTTTCTCGATGGCATGAAGCTGTAGGCACAATAGGAACTGTACAAAGGAATGTCACCGATGTGATCGGGGTGATTGCAACCACAGAAAGGTTCACTGACTTTGTTTCCTTAGAGGACTCAGGGAAAAAGAAACAACCTTCGGGAAATCACCCAACGAAATATTCTCGAGGGAAGGAGTCTGGGGATGAACAGAGGAAAAAGAGTTCCCACAAAAAGCCAAGTTCAAAAGGCAAGGCCTCAAAACCTGAAGGATACTTCTTATGCGAAGGATCGTACATAGTGAGGGAGTGCTCATAAAAATAAGCACTCAACATCTTAACAACTTTAATCTACCCACCAAAATCGGACGAGGGCAAGGTCGTCGCTCTTAGTTCGACTAGGTTAGAATCCAGCAACAATGATGAGGAGTTGCAAGGACCCCGAACGGGAGTAATGCGTTTGTTGAATGCTATGCGGGGTCAAGTGGGGGAGAACATGAAGGCAAAACCATAAAAAGCAAGGAGTAGCGAGCTAATGTACATGGACATCAAGCTCAATGGCCAAACAACCCGTGCAATGGTGGACACGGGCGCCACCCACAACTTTCTTGTCGATCAAGAAACAAAGCGACTTGGGCTGATCTTGGAGAAGAACTCAAGTCGGATGAAGGCAATGAACTCGGAAGCCAAGCGGATGAGGGAGTGCTCATAAAAATAAGCACTCAACGTCTTAACAACTTTAATCTACCCACCCAAATCGGACAAGGGCAAGGTCGTCGCTCTTAGTTTGACTAGGTCAGAATCCAGCAACAATGATGAGGAGTTGCAAGGACCCCGAACGGGAGTAATGCGTTTGTTGAATGCTATACGGGGTCAAGTGGGGGAGAACATGAAGGCAAAACCATAAAAAGCAAGGAGTAGCGAGCTGATGTACATGGACATCAAGCTCAATGGCCAAACAACCCGTGCAATGGTGGACACGGGCGCCACCCACAACTTTCTTGTCGATCAAGAAACAAAGCGACTTGGGCTGATCTTGGAGAAGAACTCAAGTCGGATGAAGGCAATGAACTCGGAAGCCAAGCGGATGAGGGAGTGCTCATAAAAATAAGCACTCAACGTCTTAACAACTTTAATCTACCCACCCAAATCGGACAAGGGCAAGGTCGTCGCTCTTAGTTCGACTAGGTCAGAATCCAGCAACAATGATGAGGAGTTGCAAGGACCCCGAACGGGAGTAATGCGTTTGTTGAATGCTATACGGGGTCAAGTGGAGGAGAACATGAAGGCAAAACCATAAAAAGCAAGGAGTAGCGAGCTGATGTACATGGACATCAAGCTCAATGGCCAAACAACCCGTGCAATGGTGGACACGGGCGCCACCCACAACTTTCTTGTCGATCAAGAAACAAAGCGACTTGGGCTGATCTTAGAGAAGAACCCAAGTCGGATGAAGGTAGTGAACTCGGAAGCCAAGCGGATCTCCAGGCTAGCAAAGGGTCCCCATCAAAATTGAAACATGGAACGGGAGCATAAACATGATGGCGGTGCCATTGGATGACTTTCAAGTGATTCTCGGAATGGAGTTCATGCACGCGACGAAGTTGGTGCCAATGTCATTCCTAAACTCCTTATGTCTGATGAGAGGTGACGACCCTGTGTGGTTCCCATCTCTCAGAGAGGAACCAAGGACCCCCAATAAATATCGACATTATAACTGAAGAAAGAGGTACGAAAATAAGAATTAACCTTCGTGGATGTTATGAAGCTAGAGCCACTAGATGGGGAGGCCATTCATGAACCTGCTATATCGACGAACATTCTGAAGAAGTTCACAAACGTTATGCCACCCGAGTTGTCGAAAACTCTACCACCACGCAGAGTCGTGGATCATCATATTGAGCTGAAGCCAAGAGTGAAGCCTCCAATGTGACCACCATACCGCATATCCCCTATAGAGTTAGTAGAGCTCAGAAAGCAGTTAGACGAATTGCTAAGCGGTGGTCTCATCTACAATTCTAAAGCATCATTCGGAGCTCTAGTTCTCTTTCAAAAGAAACAAGATGAAAGCTTCTGACTATGCGTCGACTATCGAGCCCTCAACAATGTGACGATAAAGAACAAGTATCTTATCCCGCTCATCACGGACTTGTTTGACCAACTAGGTAAAGCAAAGTATTTCTCCAAACTCGACCTTCGGTCATAGTACTGGCAAGTGCGCATTGCGGAAAGTGACGAAACAAAGACTACCTGTATGTCCAGATACGGAGCGTTTGAGTTCTTAGTGATGCCTTTCGACTTAACCAACGCTCCGGCCACATTCTGCACTCTTATGAATCAACTATTCAATGAGTATTTGGACAAGTTTGTGATCGTCCACTTGAACAACATCGTCGTCTATAGCCAAACACTCGAGGAGCATATCGAGCACCTTCAAACAACTTTCAAGGTTCTCAGAGAGAACACTTTGTTTGTGAAAAAGGAGAAGTGCTACTTTGCTCAGACGAAGATCTTATTCTTAGGGCATCGAATCGGTGATGGTTCCATTCGGATGGACAAATCAAAGGTGCAAGCTGTTGCGGAATGGCAAACTCCAAAGAAGGTGTCGGAGTTAAAATCCTTCCTTGGTTTCGTCAACTACTATCGACGCTTCATAGTTGGGTATTTGAAGCGTGCAGCTCCACTAACGGAGTTGCTGAAGGAGTAGCCTTGGAGATGGTCTAACAAATATGAAGCGACATTCCAAGATCTAAAGGTTGCTGTGTTAGAAGAACCGATGCTCAAATTGTCAGACTATGGGGAGCCCTTCGAAGTCCATACAGATGCTTCAGGCTTCGTTATTGGGAGAGTACTCATGCAGGAGGGTCACCCGATGGCCTACGAGGGCCACAAGCTCAACGAGACTGAGCGACGATATTCAGTACAAGAGAAGGAGACGATAGTGGTGGTAGGCTGCCTACAAGTTTGGCAGCACTATCTTTTCGGATTGCGATTTCTGTTGAAGACAGACAACATTACTTTGAGTTACTTCCAAACTCAAAAGAAACTCTCCCTAAAGCAAGCACGATGGTAGGACTTCCTAACCGAGTTTGATATGGCAATGAAGTATAAGCCTGAAAGAGCAAATGTCGTGGCCAATGTATTGAGCCGGAAAGTGGAGCAGGTGAATGCCATGCAACTAGAGGGTGGAGGCCAAGCAAGTCAATTGCACTCTAACTTCCTTTCCTAGATCAGGGATGGACTGTACAATGATGCCCAAGCAGTACCTCTGATGCAACTAATCAAAAAAGGCAATGCATAATAATTTTGGGTCCAAGAGGGACTCATCTACACAAAAGGGAATAGGCTTTATGTTCTTCGAATGGACAATTTGAGACGTGAACTCTTGAGAAAGTGTCATGATTCCCTTTGGGCTAGACATCCAAGCATTCGCAGAACCTTAGCTCTCGTGGAGAGGGTCTTCTACTAGCTAAAGATGAGGACTGATGTGAAAGAATATGTTCGAACGTGTTTCACTTGCCAACAAGACAAGGTAGAACAGCAGAAGCCGGTGGGACTTCTGCGACCATTGTCCGTACCAGAAAGGCCGTGGGAGAGTATTTCCTTAGACTTTATATCAAGCTTACCAGTACTAGGGGGACTCGGATCGATACTCGTGGTAGTCGATCTATTTTTGAAGTATGCAACATTCGTTGTTGTACCCCTACACTATTCAGCAGAGGAAGCCCAAGCTGATGATGAAGAATGTGGTGAAGTATTGGGGAGTCCCGCACAATATCATCAGTGATCGAGACGCTTGGTTCCTGGGACGATTCTAGACCGAGCTATTCAAATTATTGAGGCCTAAGTTATACTTTTCCATAAGCCTCCACCCCCAGATGGATAGCTAAACTGGAAGGATAAAGTCACTCGATCAATATCTTCAGCACTACGTGAGTGCCAACCAACAAGATTAGGTGAAGCTATTGGGCATAGTCCAATTCTCTCATAATTTGCAGCAAAGCTCTTCATCCAACGAGAGCCCCTTCGAGATCATTATAGGACAACAACCATCGACTCCTCACACCTTGGCTATCGGTTATACTAGGAGTAGTCCATCAGCCTATCACTTTGCAAAAGAATGTAACCAAAATACAAATATTGCTTAGGCTTAGTTGGAGAAGGCGATCAAAAAGATGAAGAAGTAAACAAACTTGGGAAGACGACCGTAGGAGTTCAAAGTTGGTGATTTGGTGTTGGCGAAGCTCTAACCAATATCACTCTAGTATTTTAGGCACAAAGTGCACAAAAGATTGGTACGCAAATATGAAGGACCCTTCCCAATTATTAGTAGTGTGGGTAACGTCTCCTACAAGTTATAGCTATCAGCATGGTTTAATGTTTTTTATGCCAACAACTTGAAAACCTACCAATCAGATCCGCAAGATGCTTCTCGAAGTGTTCCAACTCGGCTACCCCCCACTAGAGCCTCCTATGAGAAGCGAGTTGAAAATATTTTAGCATATCGTAAGACAAATCTACCTAACAGAACTGAGCAGACCGAGTACTTGGTGAAGTGGTGAAAGCTTTCCTGAACCGAAGCCAATTGGGAGCCTGAAGATGCCCTACGATATAAAAAAGCAGCCACCAAAGTCTACTAGTAAGCGTCGACGAGGGCATCGATAGTTTAAGTGGGGGAGAATGTCACGAACGGTCACCGTGCACTCGCAATAACTTCGTTCAACGAACCATTCATCGTTTTTGCAGACTTGTACAGATGCTTAGCAGCATGTTTTACCTTGGTTTTATGTGTTCTTGCTTGTAAAAATGTAAGCTCGAATATGTTGCAGCGCTACAGTGTGACCGCCTGTCGCACTAGGAAAAATGCTCTAAAATGGCTTTGTTTTCGTATGCAATGGCCTATTTTCTGTAGACCGCAGTAGCACGCGAAACGTTAGCCATCTCAACACCCTAGAAACCCCCGGGTGGCACCAAGAGGGATGGGGCTTCGAGGCAATATCGAGCGTTGAACACTTTTCACAAGTTCGCACGTTAACTTGACGGGAACTTGCCTTCGTGCTCGACACCCTATCACGAACGGTCGTCGCGCACCATCAACAACTTCGTTCAACGAATCGTTCATCGCTTTTGCATGCTTGTACCAAGACATAGCAGTATGTTTTGCCTTAGTTTTGTATGTTTTTGCTTGTAAAAATTCATGTTCGAACAAGTTGCAATGCTGTAGTGCGACCGCTCACCGCACCGGGCCGAACTGCCCAGAACAGCTCCATTTTGTATGTCACGGCTTTTTTTCTACAAGCCGCAGTTGCATGCGAAATGTTAGCCATCTCAGCACCCTGGAACCCCTCGGGTGGCACAGGGCTGGATGGGGCTTCGATATATTATCGGGCGTTAAAAAATTTTCATAAGTTCACACATTAACTTGACAGGAACTTACCTTCACACTCGACATCCGGTGAGCAGTTGTTTGTGGACTTGCAACTGTTCGTTCTACCTTCTAAGATCCTTGTTTTCTCCTTTCTCTCTTTTCTCTCTTACACTCAAGGTGCTTGTTGAATTGCTTGTAAAGCTTTCCTCTCCGCGAGACGTCGAGACTTGTCTGTCGCTCCTTTTCAATCTAATTAACTTTCTGTTTTACAGGTCCTTCGGGACCTGTACAAGGTTGTAACTAGGCTAAACCTTTACAGACGCATATGTCGCAAGGGCACCTCATGACTTAGGCACTCCCAGTTAAGTCCAAGGTGTTGGCATAAGGGTGTTTCATGACTTAGGCAACTTCAACTAAGTTCGTGACTTTGCCGCAAGGGTGCCTCATGACTTAGGTAATTCCAGCTAAGTCTGTGACATTGTGATATCAGAGCAAGCAAGCAATTCGAGCAAGCAACGAAGAAACTTTACAATCTCGCCATGGCCAAGCATCGTGGCGAATCGAGCAAGGCGGGGCAAGCCGGACCATTGCCCCAAGCAACCGTAGGAGGGCTACAAGTGCAAACTCACTCTTATATTGGTGGAGCCACGTTGGAGGACCATGGTAGCGAACATGATGAGCGAGAAGTTGGTTACTCTCCGCGAGCGGAGGAGACATAATTTGGAGTGCCAACCGAGAAAAAGAGTCATAAGGAGAGACTCACAGTGGCGGAAACCTGCTTGGATGTTCTTGAAGCGAGCTTGGAGGAACTCTACCATGGCCAACGAAAGTTTCTCGAGGTAGAGAGCTCGCAAGAAGAAGCTGAATCTCGGATCAACAAGGTTGAGGCATAAGTTGACCGACTGTCAGACGACACCAAAGACTCTGTGCAACATCTGCACGAAGTCATGGCAGAACTTACTTCCAGGATGACCATGCTCACGAGGGCACTGAATGCAGGAGGGAGCAACACCCACGTTGCACCGCTACAAAACTTGAGGGTACCCGAGCCGCATTGTTATAGAGGTGCCAGAGATGCTAAAGAGCTCGAAAATTCCTGTTCAACATAGAACAAAACTTTCGAGCTACAAGGCCTAATTCTGAAGAAACCAAAGTTTCGATAGCTACCATGTATTTGAATAGGGATGCAAAACTTTGGTGGTGAACCCGTTGGGAGGAGATCCAACAAGGTCGGTGTTGGGTGGACACATGGGAGGACTTAAAGCGGGAGTTGAGAACTCAGTTTCCACTTGAGAACACAGAGTTCGTCGTAAGGAGGAAACTATATGAAGCAATTTTCTGCACTAATGCTGGACATACAAGACATATCCGAGAAGGATATGTTGTTCAGCTTCCTCGATGGTTTGAAGCCTTGAGCTCAACAAGAACTGCATTGAAGGAATGTCACCGATGTGATCGGGGCAATTGCTGCCGTAGAAAGGCTCACCGATTTTGTTACCTCTGAGGACCCGGGAGAAAGGAAACAATCTTCAAGAAATCGCCCCCCAAAATATTCTCGAGGGAAGGAGCCTGGGAATGAACAAAGGAAGAAGAGTTCCCACAAAGGGCCAAGCTCAAAAGGCAAGGCCCCAAAACCTGACGGATGCTTCTTGTGTGGAGGGTCGCACATTACGAGAGAGTGCCTACAAAAGTAAGCACTTAATGCCTTAACAGCTTCTATTCATCCCCCCAAATCGGACAAGGGCAGGGCTGTCGCTCTTAGTTCGAGTAGTTCAAAATCCAGCAGTAATGATGAGGAGTCGCAAGGACCCCGGATGAGAGCATTGTGATACTTGCTCTTTACCGTCACTTTGTTGAGGGCTCGATAATCGACGCATAGTCGGAGGCTCCCGTCTTATTTCTTTTGGAAGAGAACTGGGGCTCCGAATGGTACTTTAGAACTGCGGATGAGACCACTGCTTAGCAATTCATCTAACTGTTTTCTGAGTTCTGCCAACTCAGGAGGGGGCATGCGGTATGTGGTCTCGTTGGAGGTTTCACTCTTGGCTCCAACTCGATATGATGATCAATGCCTCTGCGTGGCGGTAGAGTCTACGGCAACTCGGGTGGCATGACGTCTGTGAACTCCTTCAGCACGTTAGCCACCACAGCAGGTTCATGAATGGCCTCCACATCGATTGGCTCTAGCTTCATAGTGGCCACAAATGTTAATTCGTCTTTTCGTACCCTTTTTTTTAGTTGTAATGTCGATATCTGTTAGGGTTCCCTAGTTCCTCTCCGAGAGACATGAACCACATAGGGGTCGTCACCTCACATCATGCATAGGGAGTTTAGGAACGACATTGGTACCAACTTCACTATGTGCATGAACTTCATTCCAAGAATCACTTGGAAGTCATCTAGTGGCATCGTCATCATGTTAGTACCCGCTCCATGTTCCGATCTTGATGGAAACTCTCTTTACCAACCCGGAGATTCGCTTGGCCTTCGAGTTCACCGCCTTCATTCGACTTGGGTTCTTCTCCAAGATCAGCCCAAGTCGTTTTGCTTCTCGGTCGGTAATAAAGTTGTGGGTAGCACCCGTGTCCACCATCACATGGGTCGTTTGGCCATTGAGCTTAATGTCTACGTACATCAGCTCGTTGCTTCCTACTTTTTATGGTTTTGTCTTCATGTTCTCCCCCACTTGACCCCGCATAGCATTCAATAAACACATCCTGCTCATCGCGGACTTGTTCGACCAATTAGGCAAAGCCAAGTATGTCTCCAACCTCGACCTCCGATCAGGGTACTGGCAGATGCGCATTGTTGAAGGCGACGAAGCAAAGACTACCTGCATGACCAGGTATAGAGCGTTTGAGTTCTTGGTGATGCCTTTCGGCTTAATCAACGCTCCGACCATGTTCTGCACTCTTATGAACCAACTATTCAAAGAGTATTTGGATAAGTTTGTGGTCGTCTACTTAGATGATATCGTCATCTACAGCCAAACGCTCGAGGAGTATATCAAGCACCTTCGAACAATTTTCAAGGTTCTCAGGGAGAACACTTTGTTCATGAAAAGGGAGAAGTGCTACTTTACTCAAACATAGATCTTTTTTTGGGGCATCGAATCAATGATGGCTTCATTCGGATAGACAAATCAAAGGTGCAAGCTATTGCGGAATGGCAAACTCTAAAGAAGATGCCAGAGTTGAGATCCCTCCTTGGTTTTGTCAACTACTATCGGTGCTTCATAGCGGGGTATTTGAAGCGTGCAACTCCACTGATAGAGAGCATGAAGAAGGAGCAGCCTTGGAGGTGGTTTGACAAATGTGAAGCAGCATTCCTAGACCTGAAGGTTGTTGTGTTGAAAGAACCAGTGCTCAAATTGTCGAACTATGGGAAGCCCTTCGGAGTCCATATAGATGCTTCAAACTTCGCTATTGGAGGAGTACTCATATAGGAGGGTCACCCAGTGGCTTACGAGAGCCGCAAGCTCAACAAGACCGAGCGATGGTATCTGGTGCATGAGAAGGAGATGACAGCGGTCCACTATCTACAAGTTTGGCAGTAGTACCTTCTTAGATCGTAATTTGGGCTGAGGACAGACAACATCGCTTTGAGTTATTTCCAAACTCAAAAGAAACTCTCCCCAAAGTAAGCACGATGGCAGGACTTTTTGGTTGAGTTTGATATGACAATGGAGTACAAGCCCAGAAAAGTAAATGTCGTGGCTGATGCATTGAGTCAGAAAGTGGAAATGAATTCCATACAGTTGGAAGGCAGAGGCCAAACAAGTCAGTTGCACTCCACTTTCCTTTCCAGGATCAGGGATGGACTGTACAATGATCCTCAGGCAGTAACCCTGTTGTAACTCATTAAAGAAGGCAAGGCATAACAATTTTGAGTCCAGGAGGGACTCATTTACACAAAAGGGAATAGGGCTTATGTTCCTCAAGTGGACAATTTGAGGCATTAACTCTTAAGAGAGTATTACGACTCCCTTTGGGCTGGACATCCGAGTATTCACAGAACCTTAGCTCTCGTGGAGAGGGACTTCTACTGGCCAAAGATGAGGACTGATATAGAGGAATATGTTCGAACATGCCTCACTTGCCAACAAGATAAGGTGGAGCAGCGGAAGCCGGTGGGACTTTTAGAGCCGTTGCCCATACCAAAAAGGTCGTGTGAGAGCATTTTCTTAGACTTCATATCAAGCTTGTCGGCAATTGAGGGACTCGGATCAATACTCGTGGTGATCGATCGATTTTCAAAGTATGCAACTTTCATTGCTGCACCCCTACACTGTTCAGCAGAGGAGTCAGCCAAGCTGATGATGAAGAATGTGGTGAAGTATTGGGGAGTCCCACACAATATCATCAGTGATCGAGACGCTCGGTTCCTGGGACGATTTTGGACCGAGCTATTCAAATTGTTGGGGTCTAAGTTATACTTCTCCACAAGCCTTCACCCCTAGGCGGATGACCAAACTAAAAGGATAAACTCGCTCTTTGAGAAATATCTTCGGCACTTTATGAGTGCTAACCAACGAGATTGAGTGAAGCTATTGGACATAGCTCAATTCTCCTATAACTTGCAGCGGAGCTCTGCGTCCAACAAGAGCCCATTCGAGATCATTACAGGACAACAACCGTCAACACCTCACATCTTGGCTATTGAGTATACTGGGAATAGTCCGTCAGCATATCACTTTGCAAAAGAATGACATCGAAATACAGATATTACGCGAGCTTACTTGGAGAAGGCGGCCAAAAAGATGAAGAAGCAGACTTGGGAAGGCAGCCGCAGGAGTTCGAAGTCGGCAATTTGGTGTTGGTAAAGCTCCAACTAGCATCACTCTAATTCTTTCGGAACAAAGGAATAAAGTACACAAAGGATTGGTGCGCAAGTATGAAAAGTCCTTCCCAATTATCAGTAGAGTAGGCAGCATCTTCTACAAGTTACAACTGCTGGCATGGCTTAAAATTCATAATGTTTTCCATGCCAACAACTTGAAAGCCTACCACTCAGATCCGCAAGATACTTCCCAAAGTGTTCCAACTCGGCCACCCCCCACCAGAGCCTCATATGAAAAGCGAGTTGAAACCATTTTAGCGGATCGCAAGATAAAGCTACCCAATGGTGCTGAACAGACCGAGTACTTAGTGAAATGGCGAAAGCTTCCCCAAAACAAAGCCAGTTGGGAGCCTGAAGATGCCTTACGATATAAAGAAGCAACCATCAATAACTACCAACAAGCGTTGACAGTTTAAGTGGGGGAGAATGTCACGAACGATCATCGTGCACCTACAACAACTTCGTTCAACGAACCGTTCGTCGCTTTTGCATGCTTGTACTAAGACATGGCAGCATGTTTTACCTTAGTTTTGTGTGTTTTTGCTTATAAAAATACATATTCGAACAGGTTGTAGCACTGTAGTGCGACCGCTCGTCGCGCCGAGCCAAACTGCCCAAAACAGCTCCGTTTTCACATGTCGTGGCTTGTTTTCTATAAGTCGCAGCTGCACGTGAAACATCAGCCATCTCAGCACCCTGGAACCCCCCGAGTGGCACTGGGATGGATGAGGCTTCGGTATATTATCGGGTGTTGAAAAATCTTTACAAGTTCATACGTTAACTTGATGGGAACTTGCCTTCGCACCCGGCACCCGATGAGCAATTGTTTGTGGACTTGCAACTATTCGTTCTACCTTCTAAAGTCCTTGTTCTCTCCTTTCTCTCTTTTCTCTCTTGCACTCAAGGTGCTTGCTAAATTGCTTATAAAACTTCCTTCTCCGCGAGGCGTCGGGAATTATTCGTCGCTCTTTTTTAGTCTAATCAACTTTCTGTTTTATAGGTCCTTCGGGACCTGTACGAGTTTGCAACTAGGCTGAACCTTTGTGGACGTATATTTCGCAAGGGCGCCTCATGATTTAGGCAATCTCAGCTAAGTCCGAGGTGTTAGCGTAAGGGTGCTTCACAACTTAGGCAACTTCTGCTAAGTTCGTGACTTTGCCGCAAGGGTGCCTCACGACTTAAGCAATTCCAGTTAAGTCCGTGACAACCCGATGAGCAGTTGTTTGCGGACTTGCAACTGTTCGTTCAACCTTCTAAAGTCCTTATTTTCTCCTTCCTTTCTTCTCTCTCTTGCATTTAAGATGCTCACTGAATTGCTTGTAAAGCTTCCCTCTTCACGAGACGTCAGGAATTGTCCGCTACTCGTTTTCAAACTAATCAACTTGCTATTTTACAAGTCCTTCAGGACCTGCATGAGGTTATAACTAGGCTGACACTTTGCGGACGCATATATTGCAAGGGCGTCTCATGGCTTAGGCAATCTCAACTAAGTCTGAGAAGTTGGCACAAAGGTGCTTCACGACTTAGGCAATTCTAACTAAGTCCGTGACAATTACCGTAAGGATACCTCACGACTTAAGCAATTCTAGCTAAGTCCATAACAATGCGGTGTGAAAGTGCACGTATTTATCAAGATGTGCGATATGGGAGTGCATATATATATTATGACATGTAATGTGAGAGTGCACGTGCATGTTATTACATACGATGTGGAAGTGTACATGCATGCTATTACGTGCGATGTGGGAGTGCACGAACATATTTACATGCGATGTGGGAGTGTATGTACATGGTACAATATATAACGTGGAAGTGCATATGTTATGACGTGTGGTGTGAGAGTGCTCAGATATGTTATGAAATGTGATATTAAAGTTCATAAATGTATTATGATTTCTAATAGCATGCACTACGAATTATACTCGCATGGACATGTTATGTTTTACTTAAAATTAAAATTTTATCTCCTTATTATGCATTTATTATGTTATGAAGCATCTATTATGAAAAGTTTTATATATTTGTATATACGATGTACGGTGTGAGAGTGCATGAATATTTTATGTTATGTGATGCTGGAGTTCATGTATGATTTTCTCTTGCATACTTTGAATAAGAGTTTTATCGCATTATGCATCCATCAAGTTACGGGATGATATATTGTCAAAATGACTATAAGAAGATATAGACGATGACTAATAAGCATTTTATATATATATAAATTCTAGACATGATATGTATTTGCTTTTTTTTTTTAGTTAAGTGTTTATCACATATGTACAGGTGTCAAACACGACCAATACCGGAAAAACCTTGTCATTTTGTTTAGCATATTTTAAAGTTGCCCACTTTTTCATTATGTAATTGTTAACAGCATAAGTAAATAGAAAGGTAGCATCCTATTCCAATCATGCATATAGGATACAGACGAAAATAGGAAGGGTATTATAGGGCTAATTATATATTACCCTCTATACTAGCTACCTTTAGCATCTCGATCCCTATACTTTAAAAAGTTACATCAGCATCCCTATAGTTACAAAAGTAAAACATCTAGGTCTATTTATCATAATGTCGATGATTTTACCAACAAAAACATGAATAAAAGGATAAGAAGATAATTTTAATATTTTAATTGGTGGTGATGAACAACGTCAATGGTGGCAGATGGCGACGCCACTAGGGGTCACGGGTGGCTGTTGTGGATGAGAAGAACGAAAAGGTAAGGGTCGCTCTGCGTCAGTGTCGATGTAGATGCAAAGCAGCTCTTACCTCTCACCGTCGCTCTCCTCATCCAAAACAACCATCCGCGACCCTCAGCGACATCATCGTCCGCCACCACTAATATCGTTCGCTACCACTAACTAGTGTTAAAATTACTATTTTATCTTTTGGTTTCATGTTTCTATTAGTAAAACTGACATTGTTAGGATAAATGAACCTAGATATTTCACTTTCATAATTATAGGGATGCCAATATAACTTTTTAAAATGTAGAGATAAGGATGCTAAAAGTAGCTAACTAAGGAGTAATATGTAACTAGCTTAGTGTCACACCTATATACATTTGATGGGATTATGAAATATCACTAGCAAACAATATTCCTATAACTAGTCCACCTAAACATAGTTTAAAATTAAAACATACAGTATGAAGAAGAAATAGGTTTTCAGTAACTTATCATCAGCTATCTTTTGGGCTTACTATTGCTACTTCTAGTGCAAATAATTTATTATGAGCAAACTAATCAACTGAAATTAAAAAGCTAGCATAAGTGCAAACTTCACAACTAGGTTATCAAGGTTTCAAAATATATACCAACTTTGATACTTTTCTGGACCATAAGAGATCTGTTGAGACATCTTTATGCACTAACCACTAGAATGTCTAAACAGATCTCTCTGTCTCCCCCTTTCTCTCTCGATATCTCTCCCTCCCCTCCTCCTCCATCTATTATATTTACCTAAAATTACCATGCATGTTAACTACTATTTACCTTTTAATTAAGAAAATGTTATTATTGAAGAAGTTTCTAGATTAACATATGCAAGCTGCAAAACTGGGTTACCTTGTTCAGATAATTCATCTGCATGAGGCAACACATTACTACGACAAGTATGAAAATCCAAGTCTGGACATAGACAAATTGATTCATCCCCGAAAAAGTTAGCTTTAAAGCAATGCCCACTGCTTTTACACTCATAACCTGCACAGACAGAAAAAAGAAGAGATAACACTAATGGAAGCAAAAAAAAAAAGAACTTGTACATTTTGTGGTGTGCCAAAGTACCGTCAAGGAACCCATGAGTGAGCAAATTCCAACATATATCACCATATGTGTTTGACCATAACGAGGAACTAGCTGGACAATGAAGAAAATGACCAAGAACAGGACCACACAAGCATAAGAAATAAAGCCTGAAGGTAAGAAATTACTTTATTAGTTTGCTGAAATCAGAATGTCCCAAGATTTGCAAAGTGCAGACGTTTTTTAATCAGAAGAAGTATATCAAGCTTCATGTTGAAAATTCATAAAATGCATGTACCATATGAGCAAATCTGGATGAACATGAAAACATTAAGAAAACCACCATGACAAAAAGCATCTGGATCGGCCTTACCTGGTTCAGTGGCAAGGTACCACACTTCCTTAACTGACTCAATGTCTTTTTCTATTGGAGCATGCAAAACAATACTGGTAGAACCCACAACACAAAGAACGCATCCAAGGACACCAAATATGTGCAGTTTCTCATTCAACATGAAATGAGCGAGCACTGCACTGTAAAGGATAGCTTTGGTTAGAAATACTTTAGATTGGCTTATAAAAGTTAATTTCAGGACTGACACAGTTTTCGCCATACCTGACAATTATACTAAGTGCTCCAAGAGGAGTCACAAGAATTGCGGGAGCAAATGCATAGGCAGCAAAGTTAGCTGCCTCACCAAGTATCACTGGAGGCAGTAATTGTTAACAGCAATAAATCACCAGAGTTGTCAGAATGCAGGAGGCAATAAATTGTTTCCAGAAATGAATCACCAAAATTGTCAGAGTACAAGTAAAAGTTGATACAATGTAAAGTGCATCATTGACCAATACAGTATGCTGGGCAACAGTGTAAAATTACAGTTGTGTGGTGGATTAGAAGACAAAATACAAACATATTTGCATCTGTGGTTTCAAGTGAAAAGAGATAAACAAAACTTTCCCTCTTTTCTAAGTTATAAGTGCTCTTATGTGATCAAATCAAAGAGAACTACTCACACAAAATTCAAGCATAAATAGAATTGATCTAAGCAAAATAGTAATTACATGCTGTTAAGTCCTGTTTCTAACCAATATAAACCCATTTAGTTGCAAATTATCAAGTCTGCTAAGTGAAGAATATAAAAGAGTTATTATATGAAGGAAAAAATTCATATAATTATGCCCATCAAATTATCTGTTTTAGGTTCAAAGGGTTAGCATATATTTTTAAATGATAAATGGTGAGGGTGAGCTTTGGTGCCATGGTTAGGTTACTTATTATGTGAGTGATAATAATTCAAGTCATCAGACAGCCTCTTTGCTTGCAAGGTTAGGCTGCATAAATTAGTCTCCCCAAACTCATTGGTAGGAGACTTAATGTTAGGCCACCCAAAATGACTAGTATGTTCCTTCTTAGGTTCAACAGGTGTAGCATTCCTCATGAAGCAAATAATCAACCAAAATTATCAATTGTGTTCAATATGCAGGTGACACTATGATTTGAATTTGAATTTTCTTGAAATATGTTCTTTTTCTTGTCCTTGTGAAAGACCGTTATTCTCAAAGTTAAGCTTGAGGTTGAATCTCCACATGCAATAAAAACATTTCTATAAGTTGACTTCAAACACTCTTATTGTCTCTTTTCCATAACTAGTTTGCCACAATTGTAAATGCAAAACATAGCCAGATACAACCACAGATAGACAAAGCTACTTGGTGCCAAAAATTCCAAATTGTCAAAGTTGATTAAGCAAACTATTCAATGATAAGCACTCAAGTATGGTACCTAGAAATTTCTTGATGGGGTTAACTTCTCATTTTCCAGTATTGTGAAAACATACCCTTCATTAACACTTATCTTGGTTGAGACTGAAGATGATAATAGATTACGGAACAAGTGATCCTCACAAAAAATATTTGAATTCTGGCCTAAATTAAGAACCAAATATATCTTAGACATAATCAGTTTGTTTCTAGCCAATTAGGAATTGTCTGATTCTACATACCAACACCATTAACAAATTGTTCATTTATTCAAGTGTGGATTATGGAATTTATAGAAGTGAATCCTTGTTTATCCACAATTAAAGCAGGAAATTTGATGGCAGAGAAATTCTTTGCAACTGTTGTGCATGCAAGATCAAGTGAAAGTTTAACAATTGTTACAATGCTGTCATATATTACGATCGGTCAGGTCTAGGAACACTCGGATACTCCTTCAGATAACAAATGGGAAAATTGAACATGGTACTCACTGGTCAGCATTCCAGCCCACCATAGAGGCTCATACAAGTATGAGAAACCTCCCGATCCTGAAATGTTGAAAGGAAAACATAAAAAGCAATTACAAGCTATGGAAAATATTACAACTCGTATGCAAACTAAGAGACAATGTCTTGACAATGAAGTTTGATTCTGTAAGACACAGGGTACCATTCCCGGTTTACCAAAAACGGCATATTTAGGGTAAATTCTGAAAAGCTTTCGTGATCAAATCAACAGCAATAAAACAGAAACAAAGACTAATAATTCTCTATGAAGAAAGGCAAGACCTGCACTGACTCCATAAGCTCCTGCTCTTTTCAGCCCCTTCTTCTTCACGATGAAGCTCGATCCGATGAAAATACTGGACGACATGGCCAACACGAGCCCCCGAATGTTATCCACCGACACCCCCATCCCCGAACCCTCAGATCTTCGAATCAAAATCTATAAATCCATCAAAACCAATCCTCATGTAAATTTCAACATAAAAAATAACAAAATGAACCAAAAAGAGGCATCTTTCTCTATGAATCCAAGAAACTCCGGTTTTTCCAACCAAAACCGCGATCGGCACCCACCAAAACGATCGGAACGGGGCGAGCGATCCGAAGGTAATGGAGAACTGGGGGGAGCTCATGGGGATGGAAGGGGAGGAGGTGGGGTGGGGGGAGGCGCAACAGAGCGCAACGGGGCAATTCTGCCGATGGCTCTCTTGGGGTCCCCAAGCCAAAACAGGGTTCGTCCCCGTCATTTAAGCGCTCGCCTCTCCGACTCCCGCGCTAAGGCTCGTTCGAGTTGTGCGTCTGCGTCTCCCTACATCGGAACGCCCCTTGTGATGCTCAAACTCTAACCCTTGGATTTAGGATCGACGGGCTTTGTACGGTCAAAAGGGACTCAACAACGGTACGACAGCGATGATATAAAAGAAGGAATTTTTGCATATATATTCTTGCAAATGATGGAAATAGCATTTTCTCTCCACTAAGTTTCATTATTGCACATATATAATTTTGTACATATATCCCTTCAAATATTTGAAATGCCCAAATGTGCCATTTCAATTGGCATCCATAACTCTTATTACTCATTTATATTATTGAATTTTTTTAATATATTACTTTAAATTTCTTTTACTACTTTTTCATATTTAATTGAACCCTTATGTTTTCAGCATTTTTTAAATGAATATTAACAGACAGTCAATCTTATTTCATTTGACGACTTAAGTAATGATGTAACTCTCGTCATGTCCGTCATCTAATCTTTCCTCAAGTCGTGCAGAGAAGGATGTTTGTAAGGAGATGTCGTCTGCTTACGGTAGATGATCAAATTATTATTATTATTATTATTATTATTTAATTTTATCTTTCAAATTGAATTTGGACTTTGGATGTTCTTTAATTTCGATAAACATAGGTATTCCAATTGAATATTTTCTAGTTTACAGTAGGAATCTAATTATCGTAGGAATCCGTGTCAATTCAACCCCACTTAAAGCAGAGTTTAAGCATAAATATAATAGGAAAGGATGCAATCCAAATAGAAGTTGGATTGGATTTGAGTTCGAGTTCTTAGTCCATGTGCAGACACGTGCTCTCTCACGTGCCATGAACAGTTTTGGTGCAGGGGCCCTCGTCGTTCATGTACCCACCAACCGTCACTTCAGTTTGACACCCATCGCATTGATGACCGATCCTTAGCGGGCCCCACCCCTCTTGCCCCCCATCCCTCGTTCCTCAGACGGGTAGGCGACCGTCGCTGGCACTCTTTACGGGGCCCACCGGGAATCCTACTCCGCATCACCTTCTCCCTCGTATGATCTCGTCGGATCACCGTTCTTGCTTCTCGAGATCAGTACAAATGCGCTTTACGATCCGTGCAGATTGACCTTGGGAACGCTAGCTCACGGCCGTATATATGAAAAATTCAATAGGATTATTCGGCTTACTCGGACGGCCACCCCCATTCCAATTGGAGCCAACAAGTGGGTTCCAGTCCACTTTATATATTTATTGAAAGAGGGAAGAGCGGATATTAAGAAAGGATTGGCGGATTCTATGCACACATCCCGAGGAGGAACTTCCATCGTTGGGGCATTTGTTTCCTTGTGATCTGTCTCCTTCGCGCTACCCTTTCTCGCTCGGCCACCGGCGAGCGGGATGGGGGCGCTCGACGCTGGCTGCTGCTTCGAGGACGAGCTCGATGACGGGTACTTGGAGGTGGCAGCGGAAGAGATCGGGTGCGAATCTGGGGTGGGCTCCGGGTCCGACTCCGCCCGGGCGATCGAGGACGCCGTGCGAGTGTTGCTGCAAGGCCTCGGGGAGGACCACGAGCGGGAGGGGCTCCGCAGGACGCCCCATCGCGTCGCCAAGGCGTTCCGGGAAGGAACCAGAGGTGGGTGCTTACTTCCGTAGATCGTTTTCTTAGATTTGCCGGTTGGCCCTAGGTGCTCGGTCCCTTGGGATCCAAACGTGATCTTTGCTTCGATCGTTGCTTGAAGATGGAGTTTTTTTGGCAGATCCTCGTGGTTTCATGGCTCTTGACCACGCCTTTCCTTTCCTTTGTCATCGCGCTCTGTTTGTATTTTCTTGGTGTCGAAAAGGGAGACCTTTTGCTTCTTTCCTTTGGTTGATAAAACGGAACTTTTAGCTTTAAATCGATGTCGATAAGCCGGCATTTTTATGTTAAACTTAGTCTCTTTCACCTGGCGATTGCGTCACTGCTAAAACTTTCCTTGTAGGTTGAACTATAATCGTTCATTGTTCGACAGTCTCGGTGCCTGTTTCCGCAAAAAGGAAGGGGTTTGCAAGAGTTTCTTTCATCCGTAGGAAGAATATATTTCACTGTTGTTGCTTCCTTTTTTTAGCCATAGATTCGATCCTTTTACAGCAGCAGTTGAACTTTAGCTATGTTGAATCTTGATCTTGGGTTTGCCTCTATCTTTGCTCATTGTAGGCCTCCAAGTTATTATTGTCAGCAATCCTCACCTGTTTGCTAATCCGAGTGATGTGGTTTGTTAATAATGATTTGGTCTTTCTATAAATCAGTTAATGCTATCTTTGCAATACTAAACATGCTTATTGTTCGATGACGATATGCTTCTGTTTTCTAAATATTATATATTTTTTGTTTACTTATTTTATAATTATTCTTATTAATGTTTTTCCATGTCAGTTACTGCTTGTTAGTTTCTTTGCTACATATCTGCGAAATAGATCTTTGAGCTGGTGTTGTTAGTCCTTATATTCCTAATAAATTTCTTTGATTCAGATGATGGTACTTGCTGTTGATCTTACATTTGGCTAGTCAAAGTTTCTTTTCTATTTGAATGTCTCAAGATATAAAAGTATTGTTTTCTTTAAACTTGTTCTGCCAGTAAATTCTCAACGAGTATCAACCTTCTGTAATTCATAGATAGTAGCTGTTCACGAGTTATCACATTCTAGGTACTCAAACAGGGGATTGTGAGAATGAGTTTTAGTTTTTAAAGCAAATTTTACCCAGAAAAGGGAATTTTTATACGAATGAGTGTGTTCCTATCAATGTTCACCTCTCAGTCGCACCATGTTTAGATAATTTTTCCCCACGACTCTAACATGTCAAGGCTCAAAGAGGATTCTAAATGAGTTTGTGTTCAAATCAAATTTATCCTCTCATTATCACCATTTTTGGATACTTTTATTTCCTTACAACTCTAGCAAGTAAAGATTTAAAAATAATTCACTTTAATTGGTAGAAATTTTAAATCATTTCAACTCTTGATTCAATCTGTTGTTTTCTGTCTTAGGTTACAAACAGAAAGTAAAGGACATTGTTCAAGGTGCCTTGTTTCCCGAAGCTGGTTTGGACCCTGGTATTGGTCATGCAGGAGGAGCCGGTGGGCTGGTGGTTGTTCGTGACATCAATTTATTTTCATACTGTGAATCTTGTTTGCTTCCGTTCAGTATCCAGTACCATGTTGGTTATGTGCCGTTAGGAGGACGAGTTGTGGGTCTAAGCAAACTATCCCGAGTTGCAGATGTATTCGCAAGGAGGCTTCAAGACCCACAAAGACTGGCAAATGAAATTTGTTCAGCACTACAGAGTAGCATCAAACCTGCTGGAGTGGCTGTTGCTCTTCAATGTTCGCACATACAATTTCCCGAAGCCCTCAAGTGTACTTCCAATCCGCGGCACCTATCCAAATTGGATAGGCAAGGGTGGGTAAAAGTTTCAGCTTCTTCAACTTCTGGAGTTTTTACAGAAGAAGAAGGCTCTGTGTGGGATGACTTCTTGGCACTTCTGAAGCTAAGAGGTGTAGACATCGAAGCAGGAGATATGAATCGTTCTCATGTTCCATCTTGGTGTCCAGTACAGTCTCTGGAGACACCTTTGTACAATGGCCATTGCACAAAGAGCTCTAAAGTTGGTAAGAATTCTTCCAAGACACATGCTGCAATGGTGGCTGCAGTAGCTTCAATTCTCCACTCCCTTGGTGAAGATCCATTGCGGAAAGAACTTGTCGGCACCCCATACCGTTATGTGCAGTGGCTAATGAATTTTAAGAGTTCTAACTTGGACCTAAGGTTAAATGGCATTATTCATAGGGAAGTGAGCTCCTCTAGTGTGACAGATGAAAATGTTACTCGGTTGAATGAGATTCTGTCTGTGTTGAACATTCCCTTTTGCTCGCAGTGCGAGCACCATCTCCTGCCATTCCATGGTGTTGTGCACATAGGGTACTTAGATAAACAAGAAGGTAAATGTATTGAGGGATCCATTTTGCGATCAATGGTCCATTCCTTTGCTTGCAAGCTCCAAGTTCAAGAGAGATTAACTAGGACTATAGCTGAAGCAGTTTATTCTATTTTCAACAGTGGAGTAATGGTTGTCGTGGAAGCTCGCCATATCTGCATGATATCAAGAGGGATTGAGAAAGTAGGAAGCAACACAGCGACAATTGCTGTATTGGGTCAATTTTCTACTGATCCAATAGTCAAGCATTTGTTCTTGCAGACAATTGCCAATAGCACTTCTTAGTGGTGACTTGTCTGATAATATCTGAAAGATTTGATCCGATTATATCTGATTCTACATTTTTTCCTGTTAATGCTGAGATTTTACATGACAGGAGGTAGTATTTAGTTGCCAAGAAATCCTATAGTTTTATCACTTCCATGATTTGCTGTTCAGTTTCCAGAAAATACATCAATCATGTGGTTGTAGGAATAATACAGCATCAAATTGGAGAAATGACTTGTATTTACATTATCAAATGCGGTCTGCCTACTGATGAAGAATAATCTTATAGAAATTGTTCTTTATCCATTTATTAATCTTGCATATACACTCATTCAGTGTTTGCAGATGGTAATATTTACGCAAGGCGTGGGGTTCATCAATATATATTATACTCTTATTTTGATAAATGTGGTTTAATACTTTAGGGTTAAAACATGCTATACAATTTGTTTGATCTACATTTTACTGCAATTGGTGGTCATTCTTTTCATTTTCTTCTATCTTTTTGGATAGACTTTTGTGTTTTTCTGCTTTGGTTATTTTTAAAGATGAACTTTCAGCTATAAACTTGACTTCTTTATGTTAACCTCAGCTTGTTTAGCTGCTTGCTAAAATTTGGTGCTCTGTTCTGCTAAGCTGAAATGTTTTGTTTCACCTGCCTTGCTTTAACTCTTGCCAAAAAAAGGGTTTTCATGCCCTTCTACACAAATGCAAAAGAAGAAAGAGGAAAAATTGAATTGCACTAATGATAAACGAAAGCTTTGAGAGCCAAAAGTAATAATAATTATTATCTTAGTCAATAATAAGTATCATCTTAGGCAATGAGTATCAAATATGTATCATCTTAGGCAATAATAAATATGATTTCTAGAAAGTTCTAGGTAAAACTTTCATGGGTCATGTCAAGGCTCCAAGATCAAATTCCGAAATCAAATTACATTATCATCATTTATCCTTAAAAATATATATAATTTTTAATTAAATAAAAAATCATTACAAAAGTAACACCACTTGTAGAATATAATAAAAAATTATTTTTATAAACATAAGTTGTGATAAATTTATTTATTTATTTTTGTGATCCCAAGTCTCTCTAATAAATACCATAAAAACAAATCATAACTACGAACATGGATAATATTAAATGCATTTTCTATTTAGGTAAAGAAAATTTGTCACAACAGTAACACCACATGTCGCGTACATATATTACTTGGGCAACAAAAAATCTAATTTAATAATCAAAAGAACACCACAAGAGTAATTCCACTTGTAAATAATAATTATTATAAATTTATGAAAAAAATATATAATTTTAAATTTTTTTCAGATAACCCTCCAACCTTAAGAAATTCTTACATAGCATCTTTTTAAAATGACTATTTTACCCTTATCGACCATCATACTCTGTCTAGCCCCTAGTCACCCCTCGATCCCGATGGTTGCCTCCCTTTGCTTCTCCCTAAATAACCTCTTGTCACTATGGCACTGGCATAACTATGTATGAAAGTGACTAGCAACAAAGGTCTCACCCTTATCAAACCTTAATAGTTATCGTCCATTCTCACTACTTCATAAGATTTGTCACTCACAACTCTCATACGAGGAAGAATGTGATAATTACTCTGATACCTTTTCTTCTCTCGTATAAGGATTGTAGACGAAGGACCCTACAAAATAGACGAGGACTTAAAGACAATGATAAAAGTAATGCAAGATGATAATATAGGGAGGATGAGATGACGATGAGTTTGACAAGCATGGGTAAAACGATTTTTCACATGACTATGAGCCAAAATTTCTCGGGTGCTCGATACAAAATTATCAAAATTAAAGAATATATATATATACATACATATATATATATATATATACATACATACATATATATATATATATATATACATACATACATATATATATATGTATATGTGTATATATATACATATACATATATATATATATATATATATATACATACATATATGTATGTATATTATATACATACGTTCCATAGCCATTTGACAGCCATCTTTGTTTTCCCATGGTGGTTATGTAGAGGGGAACTGCAAGGGAAGGCAGATTGGAACAGAACCGCCAACAACATCAAACAAGGAGCAAAGATTACAGCGATCGAACAAAGCTCCAGTCTTTTCTTCTTCTATGATTCCCTTCCCTCGAGCATCTAAAAAGGGTCCCCTGAGAGCTGAGAATTATCTCGAATATCTAGAGAGGTAACCCTTCTCCCGCTTTTGCTCGCGCCAGCCGCCTCATGGCTCTGGTTTTTGTATCGAGACGGCGGAGGGTTTCGGCGCTGGGGTCGGGATAATGGTCTGTTGAGGGTTCTGGGAGTGATCGGGAGACTGGATGATGGCGCCTGCTTCTCGGGCTGGTTCCGGCTACTGGATTTTCTTGCGGGGGTTTCCTCCGTTGTTGAGGAAAGGAGGCGGCTTGTTCATCCCCGATTGTGGTTTTGGAGGCCCGAGATTGATCATGGTTTAGAAAATGGAAGAGGGCTGCACTTGGAAACCCTTCTGGAACTTGCTTTTAGTCACGTGTAGTCGCTTCAGATGTGCAACCCTAATGGATCTTGGTTCTTTCCGCTGATCACTGGCCTGTTTGCGTTCTTGAGGTGCCATAGAAATGTGAGTTTATACAAAGGAAAAAGGGGAACAAGATTTATCTGACAAGTTGAATTTGGGTACCTTGGGTTACATTTTTGTTCTATTGGAAGTTTATTTTCCTGGGATTTCATTATGATGCACCAAAAAGTGTAAATATAGTCATTCTGGAGCTTGAAATTAGCGTGTGGACAAGGCTTATGAGCAGGAGCACCGGCGGTGGTTCATTCCCTAACCGGAACTACTGAATTGGATATTGGGACTTTTTGGTCAGCAATTGGCAAGTGTGCAGTAATGTCACGCTGCTTCCCGTATCCACCACCAGGACCAGGATACGAAAAGAAGGCGAAGAATGTTGCAAGGAGTGACTACGTATACTTACTGGCAAAGGTTATTCCATAAGCTTATGGAAGCATGCTTGCTTTTATTAGCTTTGAATGGCTTTATTTAGTTGTTTTGCCAAGCACATAGAGCTTTGCCTTGGCATTTGATAGTGTAAGTCAGGCAATTGATGAATTGCTTTGAGAATGTTATTTTTGTATCAACTGATCATAGCATTTTTTGGAAGTAGATAACATGTCAACTGCATTGTGGGCCCTACGGTAGGATGAGCAACTTTGGTTAAATTTCATCATACAATGTATCTAACATTTAAATTATCCAAAATAAAATCATAGCCGATGTTTTAGGTGGAAACAGAGTTTGTTAATAAATTGTTTGAGTAGCTTTCGCTCACCAGATAGTTGTATAGATTCCTTTCCCAAGGGAGCTAAACAGAAAATGTTGCTTCAATTTAAAGTTGGTTAAATTAAATGAGCATTCTTATATACGTGTTCATATTTCGGTTCCCATCATGCCATTTTGATATTTGTATGTTTTTCAACTTGCCATTCTTGTTCAATTGCCTCTATTCGGTCAACTTTAGAGGCTTCAAGTTAAGAAACAACTGATTGTTTCAACTGATAAGGCTTCAACTTTGGCACAGAGAGATTGAGCACTCACCTGGAAGGGAGAGAGTTTTGCTGAATACTGCCAGGCCTGTGCAATAGCATGCATGGGCAGCAACTGCATATTGCATTAAGGACTCTTTGGTTTATGGTTCTCACAGCTGCATGTGTTCTTGCAATTTTGGCTGTGAAGTTCTTGTGGATATACAACATTAGCAATATTTCATCTGTTGCTTAATAATTTATTTCCCTTGATAATTGACTATTGAAAATGCCGGTGGCATTATGGACTGAAATTTCTTATACTGTGGAATGAAATAAGGGGGAAATTTTTACTAGTCTTGGAAAAGTCTGATTTTTTATCAATAACCTAGGCAGTGTGCTTTTTCTGGAGAAACAGCTATCTGCAAAATGGTTTGTGATTAATTTTGTCAACTCGTACATTTGATTAGTCATTTCACATGGGCTCTTGGATATCATTGTTTGATTTTCTTTATAATTGGGTGAAAGTTTGCCAACTAGATCATCAAAGACAATAAATGCGTAAAATGTAAAATGTTCTAAAATTTAATTCTTCCTGTTTAAGGGTTAGTGCTAACATCTCTTCTCTTGATGAAGGTTTCTTTCATAGAATACCTTTTCTTCCATCATTTCTTTCTTCTTAGTCAATCTGAAACTATTGTTGTTATGAATGGGCATCAAAGGCATTCATCTTAGTCATCATTTTTTCCCACCATTCTGAATCCCATTGCTTTGATATAAATTTTAGATGACATTTATAATTCCTGAAAATAGTTTTCATGAGTAAAATGCCTAGTTAAAAAAGGTTTATTAAAACAGTAGATTAGTTGAAGAAAACTATGAGGTGACTAGTTTAGTTTGGTATCCTTTTTTCTTTCATTTTCAGTCTGCTCGATGCATTTATCAGCTTAATCAGAATCCATTATACATTTAATTGATATTAACATGTGATTGACTTTCTTTTGTGTCTAACCACACTCTCGAGTGTTCTATTCTCATAATGGGGAAGCATATTGTGGATTACTTCTGGAAGTTCTCTTTATGATAATTTCATTATTCAGTTGTCTAGATGAAATAAGTATGATTTTTCTATGTGAGACTCGTCATTTCAGATATATTCGAGGGATATTTGCAAGGATTTCAATGGAAGATAAACTGAATTTCATTTCTAAAATTAAAAAAAAAACTTTTTCTGTATATGTTCCAATATATTTGTGTTGAGTATCAATGGGGAGCTGCTGAGTATATTAGATATAAGAAGGCATCCTGTATTGATGGAGAATATTAGAAGAACATACTGTAGAGTCATGGTCTGCAGTACCGAACTGTACCGCCTGGTACGGGCGGTATGTACCGGTCCGATAGGTTGCCGGTATGCGGACTGCTTGTTACCGGTCCGAGTGCACTGTATCACTGTAGCAGAGCTACAGTACTCGGCACACCTGAGTATACCGCTCGGTACACCCAGGTGTACCGAGCGGTATACCGTACCGTACCGGTACCGAGCCCAGATCGAAACACCGGTACGGTACGATATTGCGAACCTTGCTGTAGACTATTTCTTAATGTTATTTTATCATGGTGATTGGTTTTATCTGAGTAAAGTAAAATCTGTCCTATATGAAACTCACTGGTTACAAACAATGTGTGGCATCTGAAATGTTCTTTATTGTGATGAGACATAACTTGATATTTGAAATGTTCTTCTGTTGTACTTTATGGATATTTGTTAGCTTCCATACTCTTCTAGGTGGTATTGTGATTTCTCATTCAGGAAGAGGACAAGAGAGATTTCTAGCTTGTTATTTAGTTCTGTAGGTAAATGGTCTATGTTACATGTTCTTTTCATGCTTTGATCTTTGCTGTAGGTAAAGATTGTTTTGATCTTTGCTGCCTTGCTTTCTAAATGTTTTGTTAACCATGCGTGCAACAATTGAAAGTTGTCCATGAGAATATCAAGTTACTGACTGTAACTCCTGCAGTAAATAAACTATTAGATGTTTGTCTCTCAGAATTTGCAAAGGCACATGTTGACTGTAATTTTTATGTGACCTTTGTTTTTGTAGTGCTGTTTTCAGTTTTCAATTAATCATGTTGGCAGTTTTTCATCCTTCATTAATAGTTGGTGCAATAACTTAGAAGTGTGATTTACTTATTCTGACAACTTTATTGTAACCAAGAATTGGACTATTGTTTTCAGGCGAAGCACAATGAGAAAAAGCATAAAAAGGAGAACAGGGATACAGAAAAAAGGGAAGGTAAAAAAGGAAGGGACAAAGACCAAAGAAAAGACAAACACAAAGAACAGAAAAATCGAAGAGAAAGGCACAAGGGTGGACGTGGGACATATAATGATAGGATCGAGAAACCGATTCAATGTCACCATAAAGACAGGCTGGAGGGCAGCTGGAAAACTGAAGATATTAAGCATTACAAATTAACTGAGTTGTACTATCAGATCAAACTTGAAGAGAAGGTTGAAGCAAATGGAATGGTCGGTAACTCCACTAGTTTCATCCAAAGAAGCTTTGATGGATCCGGTGCTAAAGCTGCAAAGCTTATGGAAAGAGTTGCAAGTATTATTGTCATTTCTGCTTCTATGTATTCTTTGCCTTGGAGAAACAATGGGATGGACAGCAGATAAATTGCCTAGTTTGATTCAAAGTCATACCGAGGCTTCTGGATCTGCAAATGCTGTTAAAAAAGAATGAAATACAGCTAATTTGGTTCCAGACTTCATTTATCTGGGGCAAAGAGGAAATGGTGGTAATGAACAAAGAGGAAGTGGACTCAAGGGTTTCTCTTCAACAAAGATCTGATGGTCCATACATCACAACTGCAGTGGAAAAGGAGAACTGCAAATGAAACAAAATTGTTGTTCCTATTAGCATGGTACAAAGATCTTCTAATGGTTTGTGCCAATCAGCAGAAAGCTCTACGATTCTGGCTCATAGAAAAGTTGATGCCATTGGCCTTGCAAAGAAAACAGAGGACAGCAGAGAAATCAAGAAACTGGTTCCAAACATCTTTATAGAGCAGAGAGAACAGGGGGAATTGGCCAACCAATTGAGAAGGTTGAAGCAAAAGTATTGAGGGGAAAGAGAATAAAATGGTAGGGGACGCTTGTGGTAGAAATGACCCAAGATGCATGAGCAGTGGTCAGGATAAGAAGAACAAGGACAAGGACAAACTCAAGGAGAAAGGAAAAGAGAAGACAAAATCGAGACATGAATATGAGCAATAAAATAAAGAATATGATGAGATAAGGGATGCAGGAAAAAAAGGATTGGATAGGTATTTCAAATCTAGAACTGCTAGCTTCTCAGAGAGACAAGAAAAGGAGTAGCAATACTGATGAAAATAAGAAGAGAAAGGAACTTGAGATGAATGGCCTTCTGCATGGTGCGTAATTCTTTTTGGCTGCTCTATTTAGCTGCTTTCCTTTGATTCTGCAGGCATCATTTAGTTTTATGGTATTGTAGATGTCATTGCCTTTGGTTATAATTATGTTTCACCTTGTGTGCTTTGTCATTACAGAGAATGATATGCTGCCTGATAAATTCCAAAGGACAACTACCCACACAGAAAATGGGATGCTAGTGGACTCGTCCCATGTTTCTTGTTCTTCCATGAAGCCTGAGGCCATAAATAACATTAAGGCAGAAAAACTTTCTGTAAGTAATGAGGAACACATTCTAAATGGTGTAGAAATGCCTCCACCATCCTCAGATGAATCGAGGTATCCAGCTGTTATAGACAATTCAAAAGGGTGAGTTTCTTTGAAGCCTCACTGTGATTTCAAGTATCTCAGTGAAATATACTCCATGTGCAAAATGGATGATTTGCCAGAGTATGATGACCAGGAATGGCTATACTGCAGCTTTCGACTTCAATCAAAACCAAAGACAGAGCTTGAGGCTAATGAGACACCTCAAGTGTGGGCTGAGGCAATAAGAATTGGGTCCGAGAGTGTTCTCGCTTTGCCCTATGCCGTTCCATTTTTATATCAAACTTCCTTTATACCTGATTCATATTGAAGATATGGTAGCAGGACCGAGATACACAACCTATTTATTCTTGCTGCCTTTCATCCCTTCAGGTATGAGTTCTGATTTGCTGCAACAGTATTACATGTTACCAGTGGCACACAGGACCATTTTAAGCAAGATCTTTGCTGACTCATATAACGCTAGTGGTGAGATGTATCTGATCTTGCAAGACCTGGGTACATTAACTTGTGTAAGTTGGAGGATATGAAATGTATCAGGTGGAAATGAACTTGTAGACTGCACTGTTTTTAAGTGCATAGGTGGATTACTGGGGAGGAGAAACTGCATAAATCGACTCATAATGACTATTCTTATGATGGATGGGGTGTTCCTGCTACACTGATACACAATTTCGGTTTATGTAAATCTTTTTCAGAAGAGGAAATGTACAATAGAAGGGAAAGAGAACCAACTTAAAGAGGCATTTGTCATTCATTGATATCTGACTTACATATAGGCCTACTTTGTTTTGACATGGGGAAAGGATATTTTGTTTTGCTTTGGTAGAGGATTCATTCTTTGAGTTCTTGTTGTGCAATATATTTTGGTAGCTGATGCATGTATTTATTTGGTTGCAGAAGCTGAAATGTAGATGTCAGTCACTTGGCATCCTAAATATATCTCACATCGTGGATGCTCAAATGACTTCTTGAAGCCACAATAATGAAAATGCAGCGATGGCATACTTCTGGACAAGGTACTGAGTTGATGATTTCATTGGGCATATTCAAGTAATGCAATTGTTTCTTGTGATTAATCTTGCATCTTTTTTCCGAGCATCAAAGTGTTGCTACTCTAACGTTGTTCTTTTTCCTGTTTAACACTTGTGACTTTTCCCTCACAGAAGAAGTGAAATGACTGTACAAATAGGAGCCTCAACCCTGTCTCGAGGCAGGCATTCACTGGACAAGATCCGAGTACGTGGCTTCCACCCGCGCACTGCTGGGTAGCGCCTAGGAGAAGCGCCGTTCCCTCGCTGTCTCTTGCCGCACGTCAAACAGCGGCTGCAGATCCCGTCACAGTCAACGTTCTGCCCCGGTGGGATAGGCGCCGGCGAGGAGGCAGGAGCCTGGACCCTGGTTTGTGGCGGGTACTCACTGGAGTACGTGGCCTCCGCATGCGCACCTCGTGGGAGAAGGCTCGGTCCCCTCGCTTTCTCCTCCTGCACAGCAAACAGAGGCCGGTTGTCCCCATCACCGTCAACGGTCGACCGCAGAGGGACCGGCCCAGGGCCAAAGGAGGAGCCTGAACCCTGTCTTACGGCGCGTACTCACTCGACAATATCCGAGTACGTGCCATCCGCTCGCGGACCACTGGGCTGCGGGTGTGACTCATCCGAACCAGAAAACAGCATCTGAAGGTCCCCAGCATCATCAGCGATAGACGGCTACGGGATGGGGGCCAGTGCAACGGTAGAAACCTGAACCCTGTCTCGCGGCGCACACTCTCACTGGCCAGAGTTGTCCATGGGAGAGGCTATGTCCCCGCGCTGTCTCCTCCGGCATGGCAAACGGGTCCCCATCATCGTCAACGTTCGAACGGCTCTTTCCTCTGTTTTCTTTATTCCCGGCGCTTTCTTTCTCCAAAACTAAGAAGTAAAAGCGGCAGAGCGCACGCATCCAAAGGAAGCCGAAGCCAGGGCGAAACAAAGCGCAGTTCTTTCGCTCTGCTACCAAGAACAGACTTGAAAACACCACCACGACAATCTCACCCTCGCTCTCTCTCTCCATTGATTGGTACTGTTTAACCCTTGTCGTCTTACTTCCGGTACCTGAAGTGGTTCAACTCGCCATGAATGCCTTTTTCATTTACCCCTTGGAATTTCCTATAAAGGTCGCAACTTTCCTGACTCCCCGAGTTTATTGTGAGTTGCAGCGCTGCTAATTTCCCGTGTTGGAAGCTCGAGAAACGGAAGAGCCGAGGAATCCAGAGAAGAGAAGCAGCTTTCTTCGCGCCTGACCATGCTGCGGCACAGAGAAATGGCCCTCCTCCCTCTTCTCATTCTGCTCTGCTTCTTCTCTTCGCTGGGTAAAGCAATCGCTCGTTTGTTTCTCTGCTTTTGTTTTCTTCGCTCGATGTTCTTCGTCATATGTGCTTCGTCTTTGGCTGCGCAAATTTGGATATTTTTGGCCCTTTTTAGGTCCAAAGGTCTGGTTTTTATCTGCTTGTAGTGCTTTGTGACGCTCTGTTCTCGTCTGTAGCAGCGAAAGGTGGGAGATTTGCGAGGCTGGGCATCAACTATGGCACCCTCGGAGACGACCTCCCCTCCGCCGCCCGCTCCGTGGCCCTCCTCCGGTCCCTCGGCGCCGGCGCCGTGAAGATCTACGACGCCAACCCGGCCATCCTCCGCGCCCTCGCCGGAACCCGCCTCCGCGTCTCCATTATGGTGCCCAACGAGATAATCCCCTCCCTGGGCACCAACGCCTCCCTCGCAGACGCCTGGGTCGCCGCCTACCTCACCCCCTTCTACCCCGCCGTCCGTGTCCGCTACCTCCTCGTCGGCAACGAGATCCTTTCCTACACCTCCCTCGCTAGCTCCACCTGGCCTTTTCTCGTCCCTGCCATGGTCAACATCCACCGCTCTCTCATCGCCCGCTCCATCCGCGATGTCAAGGTCAGCACGACCTTCGCCATGGACGCCCTCGGGATCTCCTTTCCGCCCTCCGCCGGCGCCTTCCGCTCGGACATTGCCGAACCGGTGATCCGACCTCTCCTCCGGTTCCTTCACAAGACCCGCTCCTACTACTTCGTCGACGCCTACCCTTACCTTGCCTGGGCCTCGAATCCCTCCTCCATCCGCCTCGACTACGCCCTCTTCACCGCCAATTCGAGCTTCAACTACTTCGACCCCGGAAGCAAGCTGACCTACACCAACCTGTTGGACCAGATGCTCGATGCGGTGGCGGCCGCGATGGGCCGTCTAGGGTTCGGCGACGTCCGGATGGCCGTGGCCGAGACTGGTTGGCCGAACGCCGGTGACCTGGACCAGATTGGAGCGAATGTCCACAACGCGGCCACTTACAACCGGAACCTCGTGCAGCGGATGGCGGCGCGGCCTGCGGCGGGGACGCCGGCCAGACCAGGGGCGCTGATGCCGGTGTTCATCTTCTCGCTTTACAACGAGAACCAGAAGCCGGGGCCGGGGACGGAGCGCCACTGGGGCTTGCTCTACCCCCACGGGAAGATGGCCTACGATGTGGACCTGAGCGGGCGGCGGCCGTTGGCGTCATACCCGTCGCTGCCGCCCCCGGAGAACAACGAGCCGTACAAGGGGCAGATATGGTGCGTGTTCGGCGGTGGTCGGAGGGCGGCGTCGAACGCGACGGCAGTGGGGGCGGCGCTGGCGTATGCTTGCGGGCAGGGGAACGGCACATGCGACGAGATCCGGCCCGGCGGGCCTTGCCACAAGCCCAACACGATCGTGTCGCACGCCTCTTACGCCTTCAATTCGTACTGGCAGCTGTTTCGGCGGGCCGGTGCGACGTGCTTCTTTGACGGGCTCGCCTTGCAGACCAAAACAGATCCAAGTAAACGCCACATCCTTCTTCCTGTAAAATTTTATGTCAGCATTATTGTCCATAACCTGTTCGCTGAAAGGTCACACTGATGCAACTAATGCAGGTTTGAATGAATGAGCTAGGATTAGATGACAGCAACTTTTACGGCTAACAAAGCAATTACGTCGAGAGCAACTTTCTAGATTAGTAAAGATAATGTGACATGCACCTTATTATAATTAATGGCAACAGATTGGAATTTAATTAAGAAGGGTGTAAATGGTTTCGATTGAATTGTGATAAAACAACAAACACCTAGCTTCGGTTTTAAAAAATTTAACGGCTTAAGATTATGTTTTTGTTGTTATATATATATCATCTGTTCTCGACAATTACTTGCCTGAGTTTGGCAGCTACTGAGAGTGCAATCTATCTATCTTTCTGGTATTCTTGTAGTAAAATTTTGGTATATCTACATCCATATGATTGGCGTAAGTCTTTGTTTTCATGGAGTTCTTTGTCTAAAGTATTATAACAAACAGATCATAGAGATGACCTTAAATACTGATGGTAGTTACACTTGCTATTTTATGATATGATCGACTTTATTATGAATCTCTAATAGTTGATACTGAATAGCATATTGGAGCCTAATGTGTACAGAAGAATATTGAAGAAAGTAACATTATTCTACTTTTCAATGAGTAGTATTTATTTGACAGGTTAGACAAGAACAAAGTAATATTCTATCTTCACAAAATGATTTGGAAGATTAGATGCACAAGCATTCAACTTAAACATGATGTTGCCATTCAACTTGATGCTAAGAAACAATTTCATGTCTTAGTATCTAATGCTTTGAGGTTTAGAATTGCTAAAAGTTATTAAGGGCTTTGCAAAAGCTGGTTTTCTTCATGATAAATATTGTGGTCATGATATTTTCGAGGAAACTAATTCACTCTATGCTTTCTGCGATACTGTCTTATCACTGATACCATTCATATTGCTTCATTAGTATAACAGTTTACGAAATTGTAGATATTATTTTCATGGATGGACAAATGTTATATACCATCACACTATGGTTTTACAATCATGTGGTGAAATCGTAAACTGATGCTTGTATGATTTATTGCTGTATTTGCTGTCTTGATCGACATTGGACGGTTAGATTGACCTGATGATTTCTGCAGGTTATGGATCGTGCAAATACCGAAGTTTGGCAAACTAAGCAGATACTAAAATGTATTGAGGACACCATATTCAAGACTCTGTGAGTGAGATTAGTTTGCAGTGGTGTCTCAGTTTTGAGGATGGATATATCTACATAAATTCGATGATGTTTCACTTCGCCGTCCATATATTCTCTACATGTATCTCTTTTAAACTCCCTTTTTTTGGCATTTTTATCCATTATTGCACTTCATGTAGTGTGTTGATATCAAATGATCGATGTGGTAAACATGGTAGTATTTATCTGGGAATGTGATTTCTAATAGAAAAACTTTGTTGTTTTGGTAGCAAAGTGAGTCTAGACAATGCCACAAGGAAGGTTGGAGTGAGAAAGAAAAGATTAGTTTTAGCCAAAATTCTATTCTTTAGGAATGTGTGTTGAGTTTTTGACATATTTGGTATTAGAGTTGTGATGGATTATCATTTTTAGATAAAAATACTGTTATAAAATTTAAGCATTTTAATAATATTATCGATGATCCGAAGTCTCGAAATAAAATTTTACAATCATAATTCAAAACGAACTACAAACTCAACTTTTAAAATGAATATAACAGTGACAAATTCTTTTTGCAATCCTCAACAAAATTGCTCCTCTAACTTGTAAGTATTCAATGATCTCTAATAAATGAGCATATAGTTCTTCATTCCATGTAAGTATCTTAGATTACTTTATTTCGTTGCTTGCAAGGTGACACAAATTACTACCATTAGCAGTAGTAGAGACGTTGAAGAAAGACTATTGAGAAAGAGCGAGCATTTAATGAAGATCTTTTTGGGATTTCGTAGAGGCTTTTTTTCTTCCTTGGAAAAATAAGGGAAATTGGTAACTATTTATTAGGTGTAGCGTTTTGGGTTCTTCCGATGGGTTGGAGAGTGGTGTGTTAATGACCCAAACATGGGTTCGTTGAGCTACATCGAGCTCGGTCCTTATTTGTTCTCGAACCTGAACCTATAGTCCCCACGCCACATTGGGTCCTCCTCCTCCACGATGATCATTGAAGGAACCCTAATGCTGTATCCTAATATAATATAATTAATCCTCCTTTCCATCCCTCTCGAAGTTTCCGAAAACACTTGGCTTGGAAGTCGGGCGAGTCCCAACGGAAGGCATCACGACGGGTGTGGAAGAAGCCTGATTCGACGAAGGAGACGAACCACTCGACGTCGACGGGAAAGGACGATCCATCGTCTCGGTCGAGGGGATGAGAGGAGGACTTGTCCAGGGATCTCCCAGCGGATTCGGGAGGATCGAGCAAGAGACGGAGGCGATCGGAGACATCCATCGTGTTCGTATCGACCCACGAAGCACGTGACTGGCGATGCGCCTTCGCCCGCAGATCTTACCTTCCGCTTCGAGCGAAGTCCACCCACCAAATTAAACCGAAATAATTCGATGCTTTTTATTAACAAAATCGAATAAAAATCATTCGTTTTCTTCTTCCCCCATCTCTCTTTCTCTCTCTCTGGTTTTAGATCTCGATCTCGATCTGAATAGTGCTGCGCCAAGAAGACCGATCGCAGTTCGTGGGTGGGATTTATTTACTCTGGATCTTGGGCGGAGAAGACCATAGGGTTTCGGATTCGCGGTGGTTCCGGATTGGGATCGGGGGGAATCCTCCCCCTCGTAGCAACGCAAAGCGACCATGGAGCAGTTGAAGACGATCGGACGGGAGTTGGCGATTGGGTCCCATGGCGGATGGGGCCAGTCCAAGGAGTTCCTGGACCTGGTGAAGTCTATCGGGGAGGCGCGCTCCAAGGCGGAGGAGGACCGCATCATCCTCCGGGAGGTGGAGTCGCTCCGCCGCCGCATCGCCGAGCCCGACGTCCCCCGCCGCAAGATGAAGGAGTACATCATTCGCCTCGTCTACGCCGAGATGCTCGGCCATGACGCTTCCTTCGGCTACATCCACGCCGTCAAGATGACCCACGATGACGCGCTCCCCCTCAAGCGCACCGGCTACCTCGCCGTCACCCTCTTCCTCAGCGAGGACCACGACCTCATCATCCTCATCGTTAACACTATCCAGAAGGACCTCCGTTCTGACAACTACCTCGTCGTCTGCGCGGCCCTCGCTGCCGTCTGCAAGCTCATCAACGAGGAGACCATCCCGGCCGTCCTCCCCCAGGTCGTCGACCTCCTCGCGCACCCCAAGGAGGCCGTCCGCAAGAAGGCCGTCATGGCGCTCCACCGATTCTACCAGCGATCCCCGGCCTCAGTGTCCCACCTTGTCTCCAATTTCAGAAAGGTATGTTTTCTTTTTTACGCCCTTGCATTTGTTGTATTCGATTGCAATTTTTTTCCAAAGTTCTTGACATTCAATTTTCTGCACTTAGAAGGATTTCTGGTCGCTAAAAAGGTGCTTCCTTCGGCTTGTTGGTGATTTCTGGTTGTTATTTCTTTTTTGTTCCCCAGGATCTTATCCCTCCAACCAGCCTGCTTTGTTTCAGGAAAATTGTCTTGTTTGAGCCAATAAAAATACTAAACGGCTGTAACATTTCTGGCCTCGAATTGTTTATTAGCACTTGAAAAATACCTGAACAAGTGACTCTTGAAATTAGAATTTAGATGACAAACCAACTGAAGTGGATTCAATTTTTAGAAAAGGAACCTTCCCTTTAGATTTGAGAAGCAATTAAACAGATTGAATGAGACAGACCACCATTATATGAAAAAGGGGTAGAGTTGATGTAAACAGCACTAACATGTATGCAGGAATTTCTCTGTGCTTGGTTTTGCGGAAACTTACCCAGAGCTTCTTAATTTGATATTGACCTTACATACTAGCCCAAGCATTCTGCACCAGGCACAAAAGACAGAAAATTATTTGTTTGCCTTGATAGTATAGCTCGATTGTAAAGGGAAATAATTGAATATCAGTCAGAGTAGAATGGAAGTGAAGAGGGAATGAATTGGGCCAGACTCCAGGGGTTAATCTAGGCATGTTACAACCTGATGATTATATCTTGCTAAATCAAGTGAATTTCAGAACCTGGGTAAATTAAGCTTAGCTTGTTTTCTTAGATCATCACGTATGAAAGGGTTTCGATTATCTATCTGACTGTAACATTTCTCTGATCATTAGATTTTATAATACCAGGCTTTTCCTTGACAAGCTACTTTACATACTATATCAATCTTCTTACAAATTTTTTTTTTGTAAACTTTGTTGATTATTTCTTCTACTCATGTCTGGCATGGCTTTCTGTGAGCTAATATTTTTATTTATTGATTGATTATGTTGCAGAGGCTATGTGATAATGATCCTGGAGTTATGGGTGCAACACTTTGTCCTCTGTTTGATCTCATTTGTGCAGATGTAAACTCATACAAGGATTTGGTTATCAGTTTTGTTGGCATTCTTAAGCAAGTAGCCGAAAGAAGGCTTCCAAAGACTTACGACTATCATCAAATGGCTGCTCCATTTATTCAGGTATTATGGCAGCTATGATACTTGAATCTCAGTACTCGTCACAGTTCTACATTGTTAGCTTGCTATTTTTCTTTACAGATAAAACTACTAAAGATTCTTGCACTGCTCGGGAGTGGTGATAAGCAAGCAAGTGGACACATGTATAATGTCCTTGGTGACATTTTTAGGAAGTGTGAACAATCAAGCAACATTGGTAATGCTGTGCTATATGAAAGCATATGTTGTGTTTCATCGATCCATCCAAATGCTAAGTTACTGGAGGCTGCAGCAGAAGCTACTTCAAAGTTTTTGAAGGCATGTCTACCTTTTTGTTTTTGGTTGATAATGACATGCTTTGAGTTTCTTATTTCTGTCATTTTCGTGGGCAGAGTGATAGTCATAACCTCAAATACATGGGTGTCGATGCTCTTGGCAGACTGATCAGAATAAATCCAGATATTGCCGAAGAACACCAACTGGCTGTCATTGATTGCTTAGAGGTAATACTTCTCAAAAGAAACATGCTTTTTGGAGTTACACTACAACCTATGGTCACTAATCATAAGTTTGATAGAACTCATTGTATGCTCAATCCCCATGAAGAATTTAAACCCTAAACATTAAATTTGGGAAGAAAAACGTATGTTACTTTTATTTAAATTAAAAATTCATTGATCTTGCTAATCAACGTTGTTTGTCTACCTAAGCGCTAAACCCACATGTAATCCTTTGTCCTAAGTTCTCAGTTCAGTAATATGGACCAGAAAGAAAGGGCCCATTTGCTTTACTTTGTTATGGGCCAGAAATCCATAGTTCTACATGTGATCAAGCATTCTTCATTTCCCAAAGGCAAGGATTCTGATGCTGCATTTCATGCACATGCTAGCCTTGGATTGGAAGTATCTTTTGCTGCATCAATCAATTGCACATTTAATAACTACTTCACAAAACAGAGATTATTTTATGTTTTCTTGATACACAATAAATGAAATAAATGCTTTGATTATTTCTATTATATCTAGATGTGTATAAAAATATATGTTCTTACAATTTAACTTTACATGATTATGTTTCGTTTTTTGTATGATTTTATAAACACATGCCAAATCCTATATGCTATTTAACAAAATCATCTGGTAATTTGCCAATATTTTATGTTTCCAATATAACCTACTTAGGAAAACATTTTACTTGAAAAATATTTGACATATAATATAGAAGTTCACAATTTTATATCAGAGCATTACAAAATAAAACATTTAAATTAAGATTTGTGGAACAGAAAAGAAAATCAAGGATACAAGAAAAGTGTGAGACATGGAACTAAATAGTGACAGTCTTACTATCTGTTTCGTGGGGATAACTAGTCAGTTTTTTCATGCAGTGGAAAGAGATAAAAACAAGTATCTGTTTGCTACAACAGCAACAATATCGAAACAAGATATAAGGTGTCTATTTGTATAATTGATTAATTTATTACAAGATTGTCTTTTAAAACTATTGTGTACAGAAATTGCATAGTATATAACAGTGATTTGCTTTGCAAAAGGTGTAACCAAGGTATACAGTTTCGAATAATACCGCTCGTATCGGGCGGTACGTATCGGTCCGTCAGTTGACCGGTACACAGATCGCCCGTTACCAGACAGTATATATATAAAATACCGAACGATATACCGCTCGGTATACAGTATCGTACTGTACCGAACGAATGTCGAAATGTCGGTACGATACGATATTTCAAACCTTGGGTGTAACAACAGTCAAAATGGAATAATAGGTGAATTTCTAGAGCAATCAGATGACTAAACAAGTCGTCTTTGTAGTTAATTGTTATCCAGTATAGTTATTTACTCATGATCAAGCTTTCTTTGTTGTAGATCTATAGTATTTTGCTTTGAGCATGCCTATTGATGTTCTAGGTTTGCTAGTATGTGCTTGTGCACATGACTTTGTCACATATTTAAGAAATGATTGGACCAACTTGGTTTTAAATTCATTCCTACAGGATCCTGATGATACCCTAAAGCGCAAGACCTTTGAATTACTGTATAAAATGACGAAGTCTACTAATGTTGAAGTAATAGTTGGCCGTATGATTGAATACATGATAAACATCAGTGATAATCACTACAAAACAGAGATTGCCTCACGTTGTGTTGAGCTTGCTGAACAATTCGCACCAACCAATGAATGGTTTATTCAGGTAACTACTTCTAAACCCATATTGTTTAACTCTTACTGATTTACATATATTGTCTCATATTTCTGTAGCTCTCCAAATATTACCTCTGACAAGTTTATTTATTTCCCAGACCATGAATAAGGTCTTTGAGCATGCAGGTGATCTTGTAAATGTTAGAGTGGCACATAATTTAATGCGATTAATTGCTGAAGGATTTGGAGAGGATGATGAAGGTGCTGAAAGTAAGCTGAGGTCTTCAGCAGTAAGTATTTTCGTATTGTCATTATCTCTTTGTCAATGATGAAATATACTACCTCTGATATCGTGTCAGTGTTTGCTTCACTATTTGATAGGCTCTGGAAGAATATGTTCAACAAACTTTTCTAGAGTGTGATGTGTTTACCTAGTAACTGTGTTGTAGACTGCTTATACGTTGATTTCGGTGAAGTCCAACAATTCAAGCTTCAGGAATGGAGAGTATTTTCATTGATCGCAAGCAGGGTACTTGATGTTGGAAAAAGTTCTCACAAGGTTTTGAAGGTCTTAATGAATTGCGAGTAATTAGATGCAATAATGCTGAACCTATTAAACCGACATTGGATGAGAGTAGCAGAAGTCACACAACTCAATTCCCTGTTGTTATCTTGACCTTTCCCTTCCATATTTGATATGTGGTGTCGTGTGATATCATGGTTTAGTCCCATATCAGAAATGAGCTTGGCTTATAAAGGCTTGATGGTACAAGATTGTTAACTTTTTTTCAAGCAATTTGGACCAGCAGTTTTGGATCAATAAGTTAACAAGTCAGTTATTCTATTAGGTTGCATCATGACAAATGGTATCGGAGTCAACCTAGGATTCATTTAGTGAGGGCTTGAGTAGAATATGGTTACTCGTGGACAACGCTAGAGGGCACATCACAACAGGGAGTCATCATTGAGCTAGACCTCACATGCTGCATACTAGGGTTCGATTTAGTCTATATTGGTACTTAACGAGGATGTCAAATCCTTATATGAGGGAAATTGTAATACTTTGATTTAGTTCCACATTGAAAATGGACTATTTACTGGAGCCTAAGCATCTTGGGTCAGTGTTTCAGTTATTCCATCAGGCCAAGTCGTGGTAGTTTGGTTATGAAGTTCTCTTGATTGGTGTTCCAAGCTTCCAATAGCTGTTAGGCAACCCTCCAATCGCTAGTAGCATGTTGATTCATTAGCAAGCTATGTTATAGTCAGATAACTTGGAAAAGATACTTGGCATTCCAATTCGCCTTCTTTTTTTTTTTTGCCCAATTTGCAATTCTACTCTGTTTTTTCTTCTTTCACAATTTTTCTCTTCATATTTTTCATTTTGTCTCCGTCTTCCCATTTCTATCACGCATCACCTAGTTGGTTTAAATTATTACTAAAGGATATTGTATCCATTTTGAACCTTTTAAAGTTTATCTTTGAAAATTCAACATCATGCTTTGGGTATATATTCATAATAGTCTAGTCTATGGCATTAATTTGTGATGAATGAATGGGATTCAACATATGATATAACTTTCTCTAATTTTATCACTATGCTGGCTTTTTAAAAATTATGATTTCCCTTTTCACCATAAGTTCTTCAATTGAATTCAGATTACCAGTTTCACATGCTGTTCAGGTCAGTTTGGGTCAACAATGCCTGGGAATTAGTTACTAGTCTGACTAGGTTTCACCACAACCATTGGGGGCCCAACTATCAAACTTTGGTCCTAACTTCTTTCTATGCAGGTGGACTCATACTTGCGTATTCTTGGGGAACCGAAGCTTCCATCTCTGTTTTTACAAGTATTAATCTGTTTCTATTAATTTTATTTTTTATTATTTGTTTTAGCTCAGGAAATTCTCTTTCTTATAAATGTACTCATATTGTGCTTAACTATAGGTCATATGCTGGGTTCTGGGGGAATATGGGACTGCAGATGGGAAATATCCTGCTGCTTATATAATTGGAAAGTTATGTGATGTGACAGAGGCCCTTCTATGTGATGATACTGTCAAGGTATAACTTTTTATTATGTTGTTGCTTAAGTTGAACATTTTGCTTGTGTCATTACAATATTCTAGCTGGTTTGTTCTCTTCTACTGTTCTGGAACATATTAGATATAAAGAAGAAACTGAGAATAACTAATCTACAGGATTGACTCCTGATTATATCTTGTTTTGAGGTCCACATGGATTAAGTTTTCATGCTCAAAGATTTCGTTATAACAGTCCAATGATTATGCTCACATTAGATTTTCGTGATGGACAGACAAGGGTTTGTTCAGCATTATCTAATAGAAATAGGAAACACTTGATTCGTGATGATTATTTAAACAATTAAGCTAGATCACCTATTAAATGGGAAGTTTTGAACTTGAGACTAAATGGAAGCAAATTCTTCTATGAAAAATTAGTGTAGTTGAGATGAGAGTGTTGAGGTGCATTTATAAGAGTGGGATTACTAGGAAAGATAGAACAAGGAATATTTTCGTCCTGAATTATTAAGTGGTCCCAATAGAGGATAAAACAATGGATAAACATTTAAAACAATATGAACATTGTAAAAGGAGATCTATAAATGCTATGATTAGAGAAGGTAAGTTGATTAGGATTAATGGTCCAGTGAAAGGCACACTGTAGTAGAAACAACAAAAAGAGATTTGAATGCTCTTGACCTAATTAGGGATATTATGGTACATAAAGTTAAATGGTGGAATGAAAATCTAGGTAGCTAACCCATATAATTAGCAAATTACGACTTCCTGTTGTCATAGTTAAGAAACAGGTCCTTTATCTCAATTGTGAAAGACAAATCCATAATTCAACTGCACATCCTTCATACTTGAGAAGATGAAGGTGATATCAATGAACAATCATCTGATAGCTGGTTAAATGTTGACCTTAGCATTTTATTGTAAATATTTTGCTTATTTTGAATGTCTGATGTTTGAATATTTGACAGACTTGTACTGTGTACTAGCAAGGTCATGATCCTAGGAGTCTTTATGCCTAGAGTCCTATTATATGACTTAGGCAGTTTAAAAGTAGGGGTGTGATGACAATTCAATGAAATTTGTGAAACGATGACCTAAAAATACACAAGATAACTCTATTATGTACACTCATTCCGTAGTAGGGAATGTGATGATAATGCAATGGACTTTGTGAAATAATTAACTAAAATATGCAAGTCAATAACTAAATGTACCTTGTGAAACATAGCTGAACTCTTCATGTGGCTTACCTTAAACAAATGAATTTGTTCTGGCTATAGTCAAGAAGAAATTAAGGAATAAATTTACTTACAGTTTCTGCAGTCATCCTGACAAAACCATAGATAATATCATATTCATTAGGTTTTTTTCTAAGAAAATTTGTTTTATCATTAAGAGTCATTTCCAACCAAAATTTCATTGGGCTGGATTACCTGTAGAAAAAAAAAGGCTCAAAGCCTCAAAGTATCTTTTCCTATGATGTTCATTTCCCGGTTCCTCACTGGAAACTTGTATATGTTAAGAAATCAAGTACAGGATCTTATCTCTTGAGCATCACTTCTTTCTCCTTTCCTTTCGTCCTGGTTTAAGCTCTTTTGCCCCATTGTCGAAATTTGTTAAATAAAATCAAGCTGCTTGAAAATTTCTCATCTCAAGCCTTGGGATTAGACTTGAGAATGGTCATCAAAATAAGGAGTCAAACAGTCATTTGCTTTATATCAATCATGAACTTTGAAGCTTGAAGTTAATTTCTGGATCAGCTTGTTTGAATCAGCATTTGCCAGATTGGCAAGTTTAATTTATGATTGGACATAGACAACCATCTCCTTGTCAGTTTTTTTGGATAAAAAACATTGAAAACCTGCCAGAGTTCAGCTGGTGCAACCATCTTAAGCCAGTTTGGTTTGCCACTATGTAGTTTGTCAAAGGAAAAATAGTAAGAATTCTTAGAGGGAGAAAGAGGAAAATAGGAGGAGAAAGGGAAGAGGACTGAAGAAAATGGAAGCAGTGTAGAGACACGTACACACACAGAGTGCAACAAACCTTGATCCTTGGTCATGAAGAGTGCAAAGGCAGCATTTTCCATACATCTTTTGCTTGGTTTCACTTTCAGTTATGGATGGGATGCAGAAATTTTGTTAGACGTTGCAATTGCTAGGGTCTGGTTTAATAATTGATCCATTCCGATCATGGTGCACATATAACAGCGTAATTCTGTAGTAGAGCTTTGGGTTTCAAAATGTGTATGTTCTGGTGATAGAATAAATTAGATGGAGTGACTTGCAGATTTTACCATGATATGAAAAAGAAAAGAAATGCACAAATTTTTTTAGAGAAATATGCAGCATATATATAGCAAAAGTTGTAATGAACCTTGTTTAAAGGAAAACATTTTTAAGCTCCCACAGGGAGTGCCTAGTGTTGTTACTTTGTTTGGCGTTAGAGGCGTGTCTACCTGCTTACTGATTTTAGACCTATTGCTAATTATCTGATCCTCTATTTACATATTTGACAAATTCCTGCGTTGGAGAGATTGATGTGGCATCAGTGACAATTGGCGTGTTATATTTGTGTGATACCAAAGCTTGATGAAGGCTTATGTCCTATTGCCTTTTGTTTTTTTATCAACATTTTATCATCTGGAAAAGAAAAATAGTGCCATGTAAACAGCTCCATTATGCTCATAATACATTGTTGTTTGTGCAACATATTGTCTTGTTAATATTATGACCTTTCTTTTTATATTTTTTGTTGCTTATGAATGTGCTAGTTGCTTGAAGTGTGTTCATTTGCATTTTGTCGATATCTATTTCCAACAGTTAGGTAGGCTTGTGCAATATCAGCTATTGTAAAATTTTGTGCATTGAAGTTGCAGCAGGAAGGAAAGTCAATAAACTTGCTCCATTATGCTCATAGGGCATTATAGTTTGTGCAACATAGTGTCTTATTAATATTATGACCTTATTCATTTATCTTCTCGTCCCCACTTTCATTAATTTATTACTTAAGAATATGCTTAGTTGATTGAAGTGCCTGGATTTGCAATTTTGTGATGCTTTTTACAACTGTTTGATAGGCTTATGCAATATCAGCCATCCTGAAAATTTGCGCATTTGAAATTGCTGAAGGAAGGAAAGTTGAAATGTTGCCTGAGGTAACTGATCTTGTATCACTCATTTTTTATCGGTCTTTATGACCTTGTTCTATGTCTAGTCATTGAAGCTGAATTTGGTTGTTCATTGTTTCGTCAGACTGTGGGCTTATTTCCTACTTAGATCATTAAATTTTCTCTTAATATTGGAGAATGAATATTTTCTAGAATGCATGCATGTTCTCGAATACGTATATATCTATAGTTTCAAGTATCCAAGATAACTTTTTCTATGGATTCTAATGACCACATGCTTTTTTTTTTGCTGTGATCTATATGTGATTTAGGTATTATGGATGCACATCAAAAGCCTACCTTGGACAGGGATGTTAAAGTTACTATATTGAAATCTTGCTAAGATAATGATAGGATATTTATTATTTTATAGTAAAATTCTTGTGCACCACAAGCTTTATTTTTTGGACAGTTATTCATGTTTTTTTGTGCACCTCTAGATTTGCAAATTATTGCCGATGGAAGAACAACTTTTTATTTTACACCTAAATATTTGCATATTTACACTGGAAAACTTGAAAACTTGCAAAGGTTCCACTATAAAGCGTGTAAAGTTCCTCATCAGCTGGGTTGTCTCAGAGAGGCTTTTGAATGCGTACTAAATTAGTTCCTCAAACTTAGATGCGACCATTTTTTTCGTACTTCATAAGATTTTAAATATAGCTCGGCTTTGCTTTAAGGAACTCAAGAAATAAGATAGCAGAATATAAATGATCTGTTTTGATATTATCTGATATATGAAAATGTTGTTATTTGATTAAATTCTACATGGATTTCTATTTCACATATCTTTTTTTTCTAGCTTGTTTTAACTACTCATGGCCTTTGCAGTGTCAATCCCTAATTGATGAACTATCCACATCACATTCGACAGACTTACAGCAACGTGCATATGAGCTACAAGCATTGCTATGCTTAGAGAGTCAAGCTGTTGAAAGTGTCATGCCACTTGATGCTAGTTGTGAGGATATTGAGGTAATTTTATAGCAGTTTCCACATTGCCAGCCATATTTTGTTAGCGGGCATGACAGTATGGGTAATACCATTGTAAAGAATTTGTCTTATATTTTTTGGTTACTAGTGATCATGTGCTGTTCATGTTTTCAATATCTTGCATGCAATTCTTTAAGATGCCTAACAATAGGATGTAGAGGATATATGTACGGTTTGCTGAAAGAATTGCATTCTTGTTGCCCCCACTTGCTAGTGTGTTACTTCCACCTACGGCCATTGGCTAAAATATGCTGAATGCTTAGACATATTTGGCTATTTTTTACATGTCCTGTCAAATCTTTTTGCAAAAAGCTTAAGTTGCCCTGAAAGTTATATGGCCCTCTAACTTTTAGCAAACTGCTGTCTGCCATTGGACCACAAATGTTGACATAATTAATTCTAGCTTTTTGTTATATTTATTAATCATCAGATACATAGTATTTGTGTATTCTTAGGACTTCCATATCATTGTGTCTCATTGTTTCTCAGGCCATTCCAATATGCTGATAAAAATGTGGTTATTGCAGATTGACAAGAATCTCACTTTCTTGAAAGATTTTGTTCAACAATCCATTGAAAATGGTGCGACGCCTTACATTCCAGAGAGTGAACGGTCAGGCATGTCTAATGTTAGCAATTTCAAGAGCCAGTACCAGCATGAAGCTTCTAGCCATATGCTTAGGTTTGAGGCATATGAGCTTCCAAGGCCCTCACCTGCACATGTGATCCCTCACGTCTCAGTTCCAACACCAATTGCCGATCTTTTTCCAGTGCCTGAGACCACCTGCAATAGCGAAACAAGCCAGGCTTCTAAGCTACCATCAGTGGCTGGTGCATCTTCTGCAGCTCATGGAATTAAGCTTCACCTTGATGGTGTTCAGAGGAGGTGGGGTAGGCCTACGTATTCATCTTCTTCTGGACCATCTAGTACAACCTCGACAGAGAAGACAACAAATGGGGTCACTCATATTGATGGGGTTGGCTCGCAATCACGTGATAAGTTGAATGAGTCAAGGAGACAACAGCCGGAAGTTTCAGCTGAAAAGCAAAAGTTAGCAGCTTCACTCTTTGGTGGTTCAGCTGGTAAAACTGAGAAGAAAGCAACATCGACCCAAAGGGCACCTAAGGGAAACACACGGAATGCTGAGAGACCAGGTGCAGCTAGATCCGGTAGTCCTGAAACATCCAAGGAAAAGGCTGCCCCTTCTGTCCCTGATCTACTTGATCTGGGTGAACCAAACCCTACCAGCACCACGATTGTCGATCCCTTTAAGCAGTTGGAAGGGCTTGTAGGGCCAGCACCCATGCCATCACCGCTTGATAATTCTGTCAAAACTAGTGGTTTCGAAACGCCTGATCTGATGGCGGCAGCGTACACAGACCTACTTCCGAGTGGATCAAGCAGTGGTTCCCTAAGTTCCACTACTACAGACATGTATTCGGTTGATAAAACCTCAAATACAGCAACAAGTGTGCCATCAATTAAGAAGGGCCCATTTCCACAAGATTCCCTTCGAAAGGATGCAAGAGCAAGGCAGTTGGGTGTGACTCCAACAGGAAATAACCCTAACCTGTTCAAGGACTTGCTGGGCTGAAAAGATACTATTCTTGCTTTGTGGTACACATTGCATGGATCTTGATGATCGGCATTAAGGAGTTTGGTGGATTCTTTCAATCACATATATGCGGGAGCGCAATTCATCGGATCTGCTCCCTCCCAATGGTTTGGCCTAAGTGGAAGCATGTATGCTTGATGCACCTTCCTGGTGTAGAGCCGAAACTTAAATGCACATGAAAAGTGTCCCAAACATGGATGTAACGTTTGGTTTTGGGTTTATTTGACAGTTGAGCTTTTTTTTTTTCTTCTTTTGTTCTTCCCCTTTGCACCTCTTGGTTCAACCCTAGTCAAAATCAATCCTAAATCATTCATTTCCTTACTGCTTCTGCAATTGTGCCTGTTTGCATCTGGTGATCATATTGTGCTGTCTCGACTTCCAATGAGCTGTGTATGGGACAATCTCCCTTGTTATGTACAGGCATTCCAAATGATATGTTGTACATTGTCTTTTTCTTTTTGTCTTGGACAGAAACAAGATTCAAGATCTGTTCCTATTTAGCAGGAAATTTAAAGTCATCATTCACATCTTGGACAAGATCACTCTGTTAAAAAACACGTTCTGGAATCACCATTTTGTTTATGGATGACCAAGTTATTGCATGTTCCATCAGAAAATTAGGAATGGGGATCATTTTTTTATTTTATTTAATTATAATAATCTTGAATGTAATTTACCTCTTTTTGATTTATTTCAAGGGGGCCTTCTTAATCTCTCTCTAGTAGTTTTCTTCATCATTTTCTTCCTTATATTCTCTTCGTCCTCGGTTACTATTCATTTCATTGAGCCATTGCTGTAAAGTCTTTATATATATATATATATATTTATTTATTTATTTATTCTCTTACCTTCTTAGATTTTAGACATATTTCTTCGAATCAACATGTCAACATATGGATCGGCTTTCAGAAGCCATGGACCGAGTCACGGCTCGAGTACAAGAACGCGATTTGCGTCCGAGTTTGATGTCGGACCGAGTTATATTGGTCGACCTTTGGCCGCGCTCTCCGCTTCTGCCTCCTCACGCCCCCACCCGATGCTCCGGTTCGTCCCCGTCCCGCTTATATGCCGCCGATCCTCGCCGCCGCCTTTTATTCGCCATCATCTTCCTCTCCTTCTGTCCCCTCTCCGCCACCTCGACACCCTCGCTCCTCCGGCGTTGCCTCTGCCCCGCTATCCCTCGGCGAAAGACGCTTACTTCGCTGTAGTCCACCACATCGCTGGCATCGTCCGCCGCGACTTCTACCTCGAGCGCACTCTCGGCCGCCTCCGCCTCCCCCCTCCCACCCCGGACCTCGTCCTCCGCGTCCTCCGCGCGGCCGCTCCCTCCGCCCCCCTCCCCGCCCTCCGCTTCTTCGCCTGGGCCCGCAGCACCTCCCCCTCCTACCGCCCCTCCGCCGCCGAGTTCGATGCCCTCATCCTCCCCCTCGCCCGCCACCGCCACTGGTCCCAGATGTGGTCCGTCGCCGCCGACATGCGCTCCCTGTCCCTCCCTCTCCTGCCCTCCACCTTCGCCTCCGTCATCGACGCCTACGGCGAAGCCGCTCTCCCCGATCTCGCCGTCGACGTCTTCAATCGCCTCCCCAAGTTCGACTGTCCCCAGACCACCGCCATCTACAATGCCCTCCTTTCCGCCCTCTGCCGCGTCGGCAACTTCCACGGCGCGTACGCCCTCATTCGCCGCATGGCCCGCAAGCAGGTCCCCCCCGACCGTCAGACCTTCTCTACCCTCGTCGATGCCTGGTGTGCCGCCGGTAAGCTCCGAGAAGCCCAGGACTTCCTCGAGGAGATGAACCGCCGCGGCTTCAAGCCCCCCGTCCGCGGCCGCGACCTGCTCATCGACGGCCTTGTCAACGCAGGGTACCTCGAGGCAGCCAAGGAGATGGTGCGGCGGATGACCAAAGAAGGCGTCTTGCCGGACGTCACCACCTTCAATTCGCTTCTGGAGGCGGTCTGCAAATCCGGCGAGATCGATTTCTGCGTGGGATTGCTCCAGGACGCGAGCGAGTTGGGGCTCTGCCCGGATATCTCGACCTACAAGATCTTGATCCCGGCAGTGTCGAAGGTGGGGAAGATCGAGGAGGCCTTTAGGTTGTTCTACTGCGCCGTGGATGACGGAAACAAGCCGTTTCCGAGCTTGTACGCGGCAATCATCAAGGCATTGTGCCGAGCAGGGAGATTCAGTGATGCGTTCGGTCTCTTCAAAGATATGAAGGTGAAGGGGCACCCGCCTAACCGGCCTGTATACACGATGCTTGTGAAAATGTGTGTTCGAGGTGGGAGGTTCGTGGAGGCAGCAAACTATTTGGTGGAGATGACGGAGATGGGGTTGGTGCCGATGCCACAGAGCTTCGACTCGGTGGTGGATGGACTGAAGCATTGTGGGAAGCACGAGCTTGCAAAGAGGCTGGAGCAGTTGGAGGTCTCGATCAGGGGCTACTGATCAACCAATTATAGGAGGGAACACATGGAGACAGAGCGTTCGATGAAATGCTCAGCCTGTCATCATGCATATGCTCCAGTCTTGTGTGTTATTATGCATAGGGCCACCGACCGATTTTACGGGGGAAGATCGAAAGAAAGATTTCTTCCTTGTAATATGATCCAGTCTGCTGTTCGATGAAATGCTCGGTTTGTCATCAAGAATAGGCCACCGACCAATTTACGAGGGAAGATTGAATTTTTCGCAAGACCTTCTTCCTCCTTGTATGGGTCACTCTGCTGTTCGATGAAATGCTCACGGCAGAGGCTCAGGCACCAACTGTTCGCTTGAAGGAAACCCAGGTGAACGCATGTCGGGATCTGATCGGTGCTGCACGTTCTTCCCTCGTCGAGGTGAACACATCTCGGGTGAGGCGTGAACTGTCTGTCCTTGGCTGTAAGGAAATCAAGGTGAAGAATAATACATGTTAGCATCTGACCGGATCAAGATGGGTACGTATACAATTTTTGTTTTTTTCTCTTTAAAATGCATGCTAATGGTCGGTATAGAAAACAAAAGAAGAATGAATTTGATACCAAAAATCTTGCTTTTTAACTAAATATTTGGCATATATATTATAAATGTTTTTAATTTAGTAGGGATATAGTGTTAAATGCAAATTTTAATATATATCTATTTTTTAGCTCGATATATATATATATATATATATATATATATATATATATTACAACCAGTAAGTGATACTAAAATCTTTTAACTGTCAAGCTAACTGCCATTTCCTGCAAGTCCCACATTGACATTAAGATACTAAAAGTTAAATTTAAATATACGTGTAAATTTAAATGGCTAAAGTAAACTTAATGTCTAGATAGTATATGGATTGTGCTAAAACCCCATAATGTCTCCTTAACATCATTATTATAACTATCCAGGATTTATTTATTATTAATTTTGCTATCAGAATAATCATCAGAGGATATTTGTATCATTGGGCAAAATTTTACAATAATGTATAAACAAAACTTAGATTCAAAGATGTAAATATGAAAATCCTAGATAGTTGCTTACAATTTTACAATAATTATCCTTGGTGACTGCATCAACGTCGACATAGATACAAAGCGACGAAAGAGTCGCTCGGCATCGACATCAATAATGACAATGATATGAGAAAGAGCGACATCGCTATGCATTTATGTCAGCATCGATGTAGTTGTTGAGTGGCACCGATCTAGATGAAGAGCATCAACATCTCATATCTCATTATCGTTTTTTCTTTCTCATCCACAACACCGATCTAGATGAAGAGCATCAACATATGTGTTATCATCTCATATCTCATTATCGTTTTTTCTTTCTCATCCACAACAATCACTCTTGACCCGTCGTAATTTATCATCATAAAATAATGTAATTAAAATATTAAGATTATTATTTTTATACTTTCGTTGATAAAATATATGATATTAGGATAATTGAAGTTAGATATTTTATTTTTTTTTAAGTATAAAAATTTTAATATAAAATTTTAATTTTAAGAATCGAAATTTTAAGATGTCTAAGTATTGAAATAATACGTAATTAGCCCCACGATAGTCTACGCGCTACGAGCCTAAACATCGAGGTACGTATGTGTCCGTGCGTCGCTCGTGTTCAAGTCCTACAAAGTTCACACGAGCGAGGCTGTTCGGTGCTTTGGCTCCGAGAGAGAGAGAGAGAGAGAGATCATTCGGCGACGACCATGGAGGTTGAACTTGGGGCTAGGGTTACGTTCTGAAAGGAGGGAGAAAGGGAGAGAAAGAGAGGATTCCGGCGGTGGCGCCCGTGGAGCTTCCTCTTATGGCTACCGTTAGGGTTTGAAAGGAATAGGAGGGGGAAACTTCGAGGTTATCATGGCTCGACAGGACAATCCGTTCTCCCTCCTGGGTGACGACGACGATGGCGGCGATGTCGCAGCCCTCCTTCTGAAAGTCGAGGCCAAGATCTCTGCGGCGGCGGCGGCGGCGGCGGCGGGTGTAGTGGTGGAAGAGAAACCGAAGAGCAGGACCGGCACCGATGGGTTCCTTTCTAAACCTCTTCCCCCTGGTGAATTCATTCTCCACTTATCTTTCTCTTCGTTCAAATCTTCGACTTTGCTGCAAAATCATTGTTTCTTTTTAGGTTGTTAATTCCTTTTTTTCCCGAATCCCTCATTCTTTTTATTCCAGAGCGGATGGAGAGGGGTAGGGGGAGAGGCGGTCGTGGCCGTGGACTTGGGAGAACTGGATTTCGATCTGGTAGCACCGGTGGTGCTGATGATGATGCCGCCGTAAAGTTTGTGAGTGAGTACTTGAGGGGTTTCGGAAGTGATTCTGGTGGGCGTGGCCGGGGATATGCTGGTGGCAGAGGTGGAAGGGGGCGTGGAAGGGGAAGGGGCTTCCATGAGGGCCAGGGATTTGATAATGCTGACATGGAGATCCAGGGCAAGGGCGGAGATGGGCTGGATGAGAGGGCCGACGCCCTCAGCAGATACGAACTTGTGGAGAACCGTGAGCCCAGATATGAGAGTAGGAAGTTTGGCGACGAGCAGAAGAGTTCAGGATGGGAGGAAAAGAATTTTGACAGTGACAACCGTCGCTTCAGAGGTGCTGAGGGCCGTGAAAGGAGGGGGTTTGGTGGAGGCAAACATGGTTACAGAGGTGGTGTTAGCCAGAGGTATGTGGAGAGGGAGCCTGTCCTGGATGGGAAAAGTGATGGATGGAATGAGTCTCAAATTAAAGAGGATGCTCCCAAGGGGAAGGATCAAACTGAGAATAATGCGCTCACTGGTGATGATGCATCTGGATGGTATGCTTGTGCTTGTTGTATTTAACTGCTATATCATTGCAAGTGGAAGACATCCTTTCTTCTTAGCAAAGAATTATTTTACCTTCTCAAAGGATTTTCTAGCGCTAAAATGACGAAACACTGTCTGCTAATTACCAGAATGATTAATTTTTTTTGTTAATATCATCCTGGAGGCAAATAATTTGCATAATAATCTTAGGTTAGAATAATCTTAATCAAGAGGTTCAAGTATGCAGGAATTTTTTATGAAACACAAGCTAACATGAGCTGGAACATCCTGAGTGATCAACACAATTGTCACTTTTTCTTCACCTGGACTGTTTGCTTATGTTAAAATATTAATTTCCTTATTGGATATTTTAAGATTTATTTTTTCGAAAGTATTTTTTATTTTTAGGCATATTAGTCCTTTTGCTCAAATAGATTTAGTAAAGCACCATGAGGAAATGTTCTATAGATCCACTTGTCATTACTGATTTTTGCACTTTCAGGTGATTGATTATTTGTGTGTTATTGGTTACTTTAAGATTTGTTTGTTTTTTTTTACTTATTTGTTGTAGATGCTTTCATTTTTAGGCATGTAAGTGTTTATGCTTAAATAGATGTAGTAAAGCAACATGAGGAAACGATCTATAGATCCACTTGCTCGTGCATTATTGTTTTTTGCACTTTTGGGTGATAGATTCCTTGTGTGTTATCTTTCTATCACTATATGCTGATTTGTTGTTGATTGAGCTTTTAGCAATGGTGGTTTTATCACTGCAAAAGGGCTGAAAAGAAGCATGGATGCATTTAGCTCTTGCTTGAAGATAATATTTTTCAAGCAATTTTTTTTTTATTCTGTATACTTGTTTGTATTACCTCTTCTATTGTGATATTAATGATTACTATATTACAGCATGGCAGAATATCACATCAAAGGTTCTTTTGGTGCCATTACTGTCTTTTGTTTTCTGTTGATCTTAGATAACAACAAAATGGCTACTTGTGTTTTTCTCTTAACTCTCAGTGTTATATTCATATTCAAATACATTGACTAAATTCTGGATCAGGAACCTGCCTGCAACTACCAATATCCCGAAGGGGGCAGAGGCAGACAATGCAGATCAGAAGCAATTGGTTGCTCAAGAGGCTCTTGTGGAGACTAATACCAAGGAAGAGGATAATGTATAGTGATTATTCATAACAAAACTGAGTTTTAGTTGCACTTTAAAATTAAGTAGAAGATATTTCTGTCAAAATGATAAGGATGTAATGTTGCGTTTTAGGTGCAAGGGTTGATTAATGGAATAAGTCTTGTTGCGGTTAGGGGTGAGGCTGTGAATATCTAACTGGCAGGGGCCTTGTGCTCTACGCCATCTGTTTATTTTCTCTTATTCTAAGCTCATTATGTCTAATAACATGGTTACCATGTTGTTGCAGTTGTAGGATCTAAGTTGAGTTTTGTCACGGTTTGGGAGAATAATTACTATATTTCTAAAGGCTGCTTTCTTTATTTCCAGGAAATGACCCTCCATGAATATGCAAAGGTTCTTCAAGAGAAAAGAAAGGCTTTAGTTTCTCTGAAAATTGAAGAGAGAAAGGTGGTCGTTGACAAGGATTTTGAGAGTATGCAGCTCGTTGAGAGAAAGAAAGAAGATGATTTTATTAAACTGGTTAGCTCATATATATCATGATTCTATTAAACTCGTTGCGATAGCAGTTCATTGACGTCTAGTGATTCTAGTTAACTTAAAAAGCACATACTCTGCTGGGTGGCAGAAAATTGAGAAGGAAAAGCTGAAGAAGAAGGATAATACTGAAAAAGAAGAAAAAGTTCGTAAGGTATAACTAGACCTGGTTATAGCCTTAGTTTCTTCTTTTTTCCCCTTTTTTGTTTTTTTATTCAATCTGTAGTTTTCCTTCTTTGAATCTTCACAGTTTTGGATATCATAGTACAATCAGGTGATTTTTTAGCTGTATAGATTTTTTTTGTTTTTTTTTTGTTTGAAGATTTCTTATGCAATTACTTACTGTTTATTATGGTTATATAAAATTACTGAACAAGATTAAAGGTGTATTTAAATATACACGACTATATTATAATCAAATAAAAAAGTAACAAAAACCAAGTGTCCCACATTGGAGATGTAACAATATATAACTGAGTTTGTGTGCATCTCCAATTAGGAATATGAGTTTACTTTTAATACTTTTAAGCATTTGCATTTTGATTGTGTTTAGCCTATAAATGATACCATAAATGCTGTTTGATCTTTCTATATAATGTTATGCAACTTCTTACTCTGGCTGGTTTTGATTATTTCGATCTTTTCAAATTGATCTTCTGGTTTCTTCATCCAAAGTTGCTGCATGCTATTACTTGTTTTTCTTTTTGCATGGACACTCTTTTATCTGATGTCCATCTTAGACATCCAATAAAAGATGATGTTATATAGGGGAACTGACCTAAGTAATCACTGATAACTCATCGGGTGTACTGGTAATTTCTCCTTTGTTTAAAAACTCTTTTTTTACTTTTTCTTAAATGTTCTAGGTCACAGCAAAGAAACTGTTCTACAATGTATAAATCCAATTAGGTTATCTGCGATCGATTTTATAGACTTATCTGTGTGCTAATATCTATTGGTTTATATCCATCTCCTCCAATAGTATTAGTATATGTTTTTAGCAGACTTGTTTTTAGTACTGTGTACCTGCATATTATTAATATTACCTTATTTGCATCTAATTAGAAATGACAATGATCATGTCTGAATCATTCTTACCCATACTTAAAGTTTGGTGGTTGTGATGAATTTTCTCTTTGTTGCAGTCGGTGAGCATAAACGAATTTCTAAAACCTGCGGAGGGAGAGAGGTACATTGGGCCATCATCTGGTCGTGGACGTGGTTCTGGTGGGAGAGGTCGTGGTCGTGGAGATCGTGGTGGATATAGAGGTGGGTATTCAGGGCGGGGAGGCCATGATGCTGCCACCGCACTCCATTTTGAGGATCCTACCCAGTTTCCCCTTTTAGGGGCTGCAGCCAAGGCATGATCTCATCGCATCGCTGAATCTTTATACTTGTCATGAACTCGAGGATCAAGCACGGTTTCCTCTGAGGAAGTCTTTTATCTTTTGTCTGTCAATATTTTTTTTTTTGGCTTTTTTAATTTTTTTTTTTATTTTCGTTATTATCTCCTGAGCTTTGTGCTCATGCACTCAGAAAGTGGGGATGGAATCTGTGATCTGTTTTCTTGGCCAAATGTTGAAACCGTTGCTCAGCTGTGGGACCGAGGGCCAAAGGCATTATCCGTCTTCCTATTTGTTCTTCGGGTAGCCGTTTTGAGGTACACTTCAAATCCTTTCATTCCTTGTTATTTCTATCATATGGTTTCCAAAGCCCCGAAGTAATTTGCGTCTGCTGTCTTGCACCCATGCCCGAAGCCGCCTTTATCGCAACACCACCTGTTTCTTATCGCTGCCGCCTGCTGCCGTTCTTTCTTTTCCTGGTTTCCTCTTCCTCTTATTCTCTTCTTTTTTGCCATTCTGAACGGTGTGTATGTCGGCATAGATATGTCAATCCATTTATAGGTGTATCGAGAACAATGTCAATGCTCCTTGTTATTCTCCTGAGTAAGGTCGGGGTAAAAGAAGTCCGTAAGTCAGATCCATTATTAGGTATCAGTTCCATATCAATAAAAATGTCAATGCTCTTTGTTTGTTTGTTTGTTCTCCTGATGCTTATAAGCTTAATCGGTGAGCCTCCAAAAGTCTTGACATCTCCATACGCTCGTCTTGGTCTCATCTTTCCGGTCCAGTTTTGACACGCTCCAACTTTATCCTAATATTCATTTGAACCCCCTGATATAATTAATTACATTTGACGTCTCGACATAATTTTTGTTATACGCATTATATTTCATCCCTTGTCATTGCTATGCATGACAGTGGACATTTTGAGCTAAAATCTATTCCTCCAATGATTTCAAGTGAGGAAGGAGATGTGTGAATGTTATAAGAAGGGGAAAATGAGGAGAATGAAAAACATCTCTTTGAAGAAGAAGGAAAAGAAAAAGAAAAAAGAAGAGGATACTTTTTGATATTATAAAAAAATAATGATATTTTTCATCATAACACCTCTAATAAATAAACATATTCAAACAATCAAAAGGAAGCACAAAATGTGAAATGCACATGTCATTATTATTATTATTATTTAATGAAAAATAAAAAGGCATCCATCTCACCTTATGATTATAAGTGAGGAAGGAGAAAAATTAAGAAATAAGATGTTGAAAACAAGGGGAAAGATGAGGGGACTATAAAACATAAATCTCTGTGTAAAGGAGAGGATACATTTCTGATATTATGAAAAAACATCACGATATCTCTCTAACAAAACGGTCAAAAGGAAACATAGAATGAAATGTAATTGTTTAGAAAAAGTGATATATGATCAATGGAGGAGGCAGTAAAACATAATTTTGCAAGAACATAAAGAACAAAATAGAATTCTCTTGCAATATCCCATTTATTTCCAACACAAAATAAAGTGGTATCGCATGTCAAACTCTAGACCCTTAATCATCAAGGCTGACATATAGCAGCAGTTCATGATGGTTGGTGTCTTGTTTTATCTTGCGATAGAAAAACTCGTGAAAGAGTTCTAAAAGAGTTCAATCCCTAACCTATGTTCAAAACTTTTCAAAAAGAAGACAGAACTATCCTTGAGCCAAATATAGGTAAAAAGTTCACGCAGATCAGCGAGAAAATACAGAATGCAATTATCAGTGCTCATGGAAGCGGCAGAACAAAATGACAGATTTTACGGCAAAATATTGATGAATTAACTTTACAACATTACACTAAAGAAAAAGTAGAGATGATGTTGTAGAATACAGAAGATGTCAAAAGAGAATGTGGGGGGATTACATTACTTCTCAGGAGCAAAACATGTTATATTTCATTAGAGTAAATATCAAGAATAGACGAGCTTGTCGACATTGTTACCTCATATTCCATATCGGTGCTACATATTCCTGGCAAGTAGAGTAGCTGTTGGTGGTTCTCATCTCAAACCGCACCTGACAGGTTAAATCAGGCAGTGCCGTGCCTATGATTTTCCATGAGAATATGATGCAAGTTTGCCAAAGCTTTATCATCATCTTGAATGAGAGTTCATTTAAACAATTGTTAAACTTGTCCAGCAGGACTAACTTCGGATTGTTTTTCTCCGAAATTCCACAGGTTGCTAAGTTCTCCTCTAATTCCACCCAATACAACAGTAAGACCTGGAAACTCAACCTCACAGAAGGTCAGCAATTTTGACCAACATAATTTCTATACATTAGCAAAAATGATAAATAACCAATGGCTTTGTTAAAATGCTAAGAGATCCAGTTAATCACCTAAGGTACATGGAACCAAGTAGAGCAGAGCAGGTTGTCCATGTCCATTCATCAGGAAAAAGACAAGATATGTGAGAGACAAACCTGTTAAAGAGTCATTCTCTTAGCGCTGACAAGAATATCAAAGATCAGCATTGTGCATAAACTCAACCCTTGAAAATAAACAATAAGAGAAAAAGGACCAAGGCCCTAGTATCAGTATGGGGGTTTTCCCTTTAAACCTCAAGGTTTCATCCAAACACCCTCAAATTAGTTCCTTGGAAATCCCAGGATAAACACAAAACATGCATGAAATTCCCAAGCCAAGCACAAATTTCGAATTTGGAAAACTGAAGTTGGGATTTTGAAGCTAAAAATAAGAGTGGGATTTCTGTCAGAAATTGAATCCCTTCTCAAAATTTACACAGAAATCCTAGGATTTCTACACCACATACCAGCCAGGCCTTAGGTTCATATTAGGATAAAGATGATTCAGACTAGAAGAAAGGAATCAGTACTGACCATTCAGTTTATCAAAAAAGCTAGATGTAAAAAGATCTTGATAGGAAGGGGCTACCTTTATCTTAACTGTGTGGTACAATCAATCACATTTCTCGTGAGCCAAGTGTGGATATTGCTGTGACACGGAAAACTCATTTACCTTTACAATATTCATTTATGGACTGTGATGGATCTTTTAATACTACTGGCCAGTTTGCAGGCACTGGTTTTGTTTTCAGGAATCAGGAAGAGGTTTTGATAGCTGCTGGATGCACAGTTTGCTGAGGTACAGGAACATTTTGGATCAGGACTGACTCACTACTCACAGATTCTGGGTGATCAACACTTTCTTGCTCAAACTGTTAATGTTCTCAATTGGAGTTAAATCCCTAGAGAAGTAAATCTGATCGATCACAGATTCGCTAATTCTGCTAGAGTGCCAGGCATTAACAGCTTTTGGGGAGATCCTATGCTACTGGATTATAGTGATCTCAACATCATTTGATGTAATGTGCAAGATTAATGAATAATTGATTGTTTCTTTTGCCAAGAAAGAGATCTAAACAATACGAAAAAAAAATTTTCAAAATGCCAACTGTCAAGCTTGCACATTCCTCTCTATTACACTTCTATGCAGCACCACGGAAAATGGAATACTTATATATCCAGTAACAGACCTCATACAAGTGGAAAAAAGTGGACTGTTCCACTAGTGGATAGATTTCATCTGATAGCTAAATGCTTTTTCTTTCCGAAAACAGGCTTAAGACAAACAAGACTGTGCACAGGCTTCACCGGAGGATCTTAAAACAGACAACCTTTGAAACCCATCTAACTTTTCTCCAGAACCTTGTCCTCTATTGATTTTGAAGGTCCCGACATAAGCTGCTACTTCTGTTGGTCTCTTTCATTTTTAACATTGGAGTACCTTGAATACCCCACTACCATCATATAGAATTCCTTTGAAAAGTCAAAATCACCTAAACTATTATTCTTATCCCCATTGATGCAAGCTCCAACCTGACAATTAGTAGTTATACATCTGAGGATTGTCACCATCCTAACAAAAGCTACATTCATTTTCATGATGTCTTTTCCAAATGAAAAACAGTCTCATTCTATGTTTTCCCTTAAAAACAGAGCTATTAAAGAATATATCAGAAGCTCTTCTTTCTTTGACCATCATATCATGAGAAAAGATGCAAATTGCCTTAGTTAAAGCAACATCCATATCTTATTCTCTCTCTCTGCTCTTCTTTTTTCCTTCATCCTCACACATTGTCTTCATTTTTCTGCTTGGATTACTATCAACAACTGGGGAATGCATGAACCATAGCTTTCAATGCCAGCATGTATCATGCTGGTTGACATTCCTGGAAGTAGAGGCATATGTTGATCTATGTTAAATGGCATAATGCCATCACACGTGGAACACCACAATGGCATACCAACAAGGTAATTAAATGCAAGCAATAAAGAAGCATTGATATTGTGAACAATAAGTTACGTGGATCTACAACTGTGACTGCAATTTGAACAAAACCAAACAATTTAAATTTATGAAACATATCTTCATACTAGAAAATCAGTTGATAACCTCATGACTCTGCTGCTGCCAAATCAGCTTACCTAAGTGCATTTAGAGTTCTGTAGGTTTGTATTACTTTAAGGTACACAAGCTAAGACATGTAGTAAGAACAGTAAACAAGTCATGAATCTAAGGAAAATTCAGTCTGCAAACAGCAAATAAAGAAAGAAAAAAACATCAATAATAATTTAAGTTTCACAAAGGAATTGACAAAATATACATTGACAAAAAAAGTCTTCCCGATGGTCAGATCCCGGACAGCCCTCTAGTGGGAAGTCCACTTGTGAAACAGAACTTGACACCTGGAAATCCCAAACAAGATTTACCTTCAAAGAGGCATACTAATTTCTAGAAGTAACCAAGATCCATTTAACTTATAACTAGTAACTACTCTAGTGTTATCATTAAAATTTAATTGCAAGTTTTATACAAGGTTTGACAAACCAGCTGGACCGGTGAATGTATCACTCGATATATACTAGTCTGCTAGAGAACTAGGACCCAAACTGCCCTCTCTCAGGAGGTCTACTTGTGAAACAGGACTAACCACCCAGTAAGCCCTGTAAATTGCAGTTACTAGTGAGTTGACAAAAAGAGACTGATCTTTTTTAAGTATATATAGGGGCTGGAAAGCCCTGTTCAGCCCTCTTTCCCAATTCATTTCTCCCTCTCACCCTCATTCCTTCCCCTCACCCAACTCTCAGTCAAATTCTTCCAAATTGAAGCAAAAATATTGAAGGAGAGGCCCAATTTCTCAAGGAGAATATTGAAATCAAATATCTGACCAGATTCTTCTTCAATATTAGGTAATCCAAAGGCACATCACACATGGTACATCTTTGTTTTGTTAGCAAAATAAAAAAATATTATATTTTGTAAGCCCCTATAATCTATATCTTCTTTCACAGATATAGAGACTATGGAATATTAGGCAATTCAACATATGAGAACCTGGCTGATAACCCAACTCATTAAAAGAACATCCATTACCCTAGTAAATTCTTTATTATAATTTGAAACATAGAACAATACTAATCATTTAATAGCAAAAATATTTTTTCCTATACAATCAACATTGACATAAACAAATAACAGAAAAAAGACTAGATTTGAGGAACATGGACCTACCAAAAGCATAGCCAATTATTAGCCAAACAAAATAGCCATTTAAGATTCCTTTTTTAGTTGATTTATCAAACCTACACAATAAAAGAAAAGGTCAATGACAATATGACCCTTAATTCAAGCTAAATACAAAAAATATGAAACAATCACTCACTTTTAATCTACATTACATATATAAGAATATTGATGTCTGACTATGGCAGTCATATTCTGGTTCAATTTCCATCATCAAATAAATCATTTGCTTTTTGTGTAATTAACTGAAAGAAAATGAAAATTATTCATCGTAAACAATTAAGATGGAGCAAACCAAGTAGTGTTCATCAAGTCATTGAAACAATTGACAGGGAAAATGCCTCGAAAACTTGTGCCTACTTTATACAGTAATAAAAAAGATGGCCCAATGCATGAGGTTCTTATTAACATGGATTTGGAGAGGATCAATGTAGGAATACTATATCCACTCAAGATGAATTCACGCTAGTTGCATTCGGGTTCATATCACTTACCCCTTCAAGTAGAGATATTGTGTTCATGTCTTCATGACATAAACCTAGCCACCCAGGTAGGAAAAGAGCAATCTTACTGTGGTGCCAAGGCTTACTCTTAAATTGAATAATTACTGTATTAAACAAAATAATATGTAATACCTATCATCTTAAACAACTAACCATTGTTTACCTATTGAATCAAAGCAAAATTTGCATTTATCCACTATAATTTTAATAAAGAAGAATGCAAAACATACTTTGGATTATGGGTGCATATAGATCTAAGGGTTCTTAAGCAAAACGAGTAAGTACAGATTTGTGCCTTGTTATCAAATTGCATGTAACATTTTCATCAAGGATTGCCGTTTCGGGTACTGGACCCATTTCAGTGATATGTTCGGACAGGTATATACCAATCAATACCGGTGTACATGTGTTGGTACACAGATACAAACTGATGTTTTAGAGAGGAAGAAAAAGAAGGAGAAGAGGAAGGCAAGGTGGAGGAAGAGGAGAAGGAAGAAGGCAGGTGGTGGAGTGAGAGGAGGAAGAAGAATGAAGAAGAGGAAGCAGTGGAGGTGGAGGAAGAAGGAAGAAGAAAGAAGAGGAAGTAATGGAAGAAAAAGAAAAAAAGAAGGAAGAAGGAAGAAGAGGCGAAGAAGAAGAAGACGTGGGAGTGTACCGAGAAGATACATTGTGGTGAACGACAGCAGCGGCAGCATCGAACAGCAGTGGTGACGGCAGCAGTATCGCAAGAAGAGATTTTTCATTTTAGGTTTTTCTATAAATACTAAGTTGGATCAGGCCCATTTTAGGTTCTTTTCGTTTTTTCCTCTCGGTTGGATCAGACCACCGGAAACGAGGGTGATCTGCGTACGGTCCACGTTTGGACCACCCGTTTCATGTCGTTTCGGTCGGTACAACAGTCATTGATTTTAATCACTGCTGACAGTACTGGGGAATAAAAATTTATAAGGCACAATATCTTATGGTTTGTTTATCTTTTATGTTTATTGATACATTCATTATGCTATCTCTCTGTGGTTCGATTATAAATAAGATAAAACAGGATAAATTGAATCATTGTTACCTTTTTTATATTTGGATTATTTCTTCCTCTTATACTAGTTCTCAAGCACTGGTGAGCCTTAGATGGGGACTGACAACTTTCCATACTTCTGATAAAAAGATGGAAGCTAGAGTTTCCATAGGACAAAACTACTAGTTTCAATCTATTGATGGAAGCTATCTTGGTCTGGTACAGATTAAGTTTCAGTTAACACTGATACATGTAAAAATTATATAATTACATGCACATCCTTTCTCAACTCAATTCAATGCCCTTCATTTATAGTGTCACAATGACAAGGTTTCATATCTTGGTCTGGTACAATACCAATCCTTGGGTGCATCTTAGGGTTGGACATACCGTGTGCTTGCATGCCACTGTGCTGATGAACACATATCTGATCAGCAGTGGAGAAAATTAAAGATGGAGAGAGAATATATGAGAGGAGGTGGGGGTGGAGAAAAAGAGGAAAATGAGGAGAAGACAAGGCAACAGAAGAAACAGAGGAGAGAGAAGAAAATAAAGAAAAAGTTGCCAGTAGCTGTCAAAAAAAAAAATATATATATATATATATATATATATATATATGTATATATATATATGTATATGTATATATATATATGTATATGTATATATATATATGTATATGTATATATATATATGTATATGTATATATATATATGTATATGTATATATATATATATGTATATATATATATATGTATATATATATAAACACATATAAAATAGAGAAAATCCCGATGCTGATATACTAAGTAGTAGAGATGCTACCTGTTACAACTTAGTACCAGTCAACTTGCCACTCGTAACCCTGTTACAGTGAGCTTATTGAGCAATAGCTCTGTTTCATACTGGAATGGATGAATTGCCCAGACTGCAATACCGATTGCCCTTCACTTTCTAGCTTCTGTACATGTCATTTCAGTTCAAATTAGAGAATGTTTATGGAAAAACATCACTCCATCTCTCATGGTATTGATTTCACAAATCCTAAGAATTCCAAAATCCAAAGTTCCTCTCTTGACAATGTAGGGGAGAATGTTTACACCAAACCAGAAGTAAATTTGATTTAACAAAACAGATTTTACAAAGAAACCTTTTATTGTTCTATTTTGCTTCTCTTGAGAGGAACACATGCCAAATATATAGAAAATGGTCCTCATTGTAAATCTCAAAGTAGAAGAACGAATTGGTTTGTTGTCAGAGAACAGCAAAGCAGATCACATAGGATATTATGGAGAATTATCTCTAGCTGCAGTTATTTAAACTGCTGAACTTGATATTCAATCATTTCCTAGCAGGAAAGTAGACCATGATGATTTCTATCACTTTGACATCTGTGCCTAATTATGCATTTTGATACTAACAATATGCACCATATAACTACTAACTATAACACTAAAATCATGCAGTGCAACAACTAATTTGGTACCTGTGACTGAAAGCAATAAGCAAGCCAGGCAAAATAATGTCTCCAAAACCAATCATTTGATAGCCTCCCCAAGGATCAAAAAATCTAGGCATTCTCAGAAGCATAGGAATGGACTCTCCACCTGCCTTGTTGCCAGTAGCAACCTGTAAATAAAGATGTCTTTATTATGTTTGGCTAGTGTTACATATATTGCATTGGACACTTACAAAAAGTTGAATCTCTAGAGCCTATAGATATTAGTTATTTAGTTTAATCATAGCAGAAAAGACACCATTTGTGGCAATACAGATTACATAGGAAAGAGAGCCTTTTTCACATGTGATAAAATGTTAATATGATCAGTAGCATCATGTTAATTTTATCAGTGTTTTACCTACAAATCAGTTTTAACTCATTTGCTACGGGGATTTTTGCAACAAAAATGTGGCTGCCACCCCATATTGAACTTTTGATTATGACTGGACCAATTATCAGTCCATTAGAAAGAATCAGCTCTTTGGTCTCCCAATCACTGGGCTAGGGTTGCTCAGTCACCAAATGTGATACAAGGAGGAAAGGCATGGTACTTCCATATGACCAAAGTAAAGGGTAGGAAAATAATGTTGGACCAGACCAAATTTTGGGCTTCCTCATCAAGCTAAACGACAAAGGCAATTTGCAAGAAGAAAGATGAGACATTCCATGAAACTAGAGGAAGACGGAAGGTAATACACAGGATAAAGTATACACATGAATAAATACAATATTTTTTAAGAAATTTCATTTTACACCATATTTTTCTCGAAATTAAGAATTAGAAACTTGATTATTAATAAAGCTCCTGTGCCTTTTGATTTCTGTTAATTATGTTGTGTGCTTGTCATTAATGTGCATAATAGACTTACATAACTACAAGTTCAATTGACCTGAGCTATAATGGACAAAAATATTTTTGACTTCATTGATCATCGTCTCTCTTTAACCTGAGCTATAACCTAATGCAGACTCTCTTTAGCAAACAAGGACTTGCATCTGCAATCAACCATCAATTGGTCATCATCATCACAGCAGGATCTTAACAGCACATGGTAACAAACTACTTATGGAAAAATTATCATGGCAGGGTTTGAATCACAGGAACAATCTCTTCATATTTCAAGGTAAGGTTGAGTACATTGACCCCAGACTCCTTATTGATGGAAGCCTCGTGCACTAGATACATCTTTTCTTTACTAGGGTATTAGTTACACACAAGAATCATGGATCATGGATCACAAACAAAGGGCAATCTTTCAACAACATTTTTTCCTAAGTTGAGAAACTTCATAGTGAAAGAATCAAGTATTAGGGAGAAAATGGGTTAGCTTTGTCTGAATTCGTCTATATATTATGTTGAGCAAGATGCAATTACATATGTGTATCCATCATATAACTCAGATTTGCATACGATTCCAGCTAATCCAGAATCCTCCAAAAGTAAATACAGACTTGGTTCTACTGATATCTGAATATTGAGCTATATTTAAGGTGTTAAATTTAGCTATATTGAAACTAGAAAGCCTTTATTTGATTAATTAATGTGTACTCTTAGGTTTTTGTTTTACACATTTGCTTTAAATCTTTTCTATATAGTAAACATAGATTTAAATTAGTTTATTAATTATTTGTCTCATATGACCCTGGATGCATATAATAGTCACATCCAATATCGACCTATCTCAACCAAAATTTGGATCAGTCATGTATCTAGTTGGTACAAAAAATTGATTTAAACATACATGTTTAAAAAAATTAGTATCCATTTGATGTCTACAACTAAATTCATTCATACTGATTAAAAGTTGATAAAATTTGGATGCATATAATAGTCTTTTTTGAGGCATTCAATTGATGATTCTTGATTCTGGGGTTTTATTTTGGTGGTCACTGCTTCCTTTGTGGGTCAATTTCCATATTGCTTACACATATCTTTTTGGACTAACTTTTATTTCCAACTGTTATTGTTCTTTGTTTCTAACTGGACTAGAATGATTGTTATTATGTGTCCTAATTGATTGATTTAATCATTATTTGCCTTGTCTTTTGAAAGGATTTAATTATTATCGGTAAGGTTCACCGTACCATGGCGTACCGCTCGGTACGGGCTGTATGTACTGGTTGGATAGGAGACTGGTATGGGTGGTACATCGGTACACCCCCATGTACCATATGTTAGTATGCTCGGTATTGTTCAGTATAGTTCGGTGTGTACTGTACCGATAACTAGTTAAAACACCGGTATAGACCAGTAAGGCGAACCATGATAATTGGTTTGCCAATTGATTGGATTTAATTGGTATTTGTTCCCTGGCCAATTTCTGAAAACAGGCAGCTACCATCCCCAACAGAAGAAGAATAATAAATTTTGAAGCCAATCTGAAAGTAAGAAACCTTGTCTAATCCCGCTCCTGCCTCTTCAGTTCTTTCCTGTCTCTGACCTCTTCATATTTCCTTGTCTTCTAACCATTTACTGCCTTTGCTGATATATATTACTCATTCGTGACACAACTTTGGCTTTTCAAGCAAGGATTAAATCTCAGTCTATTACAGATACATGTCAATGGCCAGATCTGTGTGGTACTAGTACCATACAGTGTATTGAGTGTTGGTACAGTTTGCTACTAGTCAATAGTAATCAGACCACTACAAGCAGAAAGAGAAAGAGAGAGATACAGAGGAGGAATACCATGAGGCAGAGGGGAGGCCACAATGCAGAGACAAACCAGTAAGGAGGTGAAGGAGCAACAATAGTGGCAAGGAGGAGGCAGGAACGTGGTGCTGCGGCAAGCAGGAGATGCTACAACAGCCAAGACATACTCCCAGGCAGTAAGTTACAGCTGGTATCTGTCACCTTACCATTTGGTAAGTCCTGTGTTGAACTTACTGGGAATTAAGCTTAATTTAGGATCAAATCAGACAAAATTATCTGGTTCGTGTAGTGGTCAGTTGTCAGACACGTAAAAGTTGGACTGTTTTGACTGAGGCAATCGGTTTACAGAACCTTGGTCCTAGGTTCATTCTAAGTGAGATACATCTATCCACACCTTTTGGCCGCAAGACATCCTTGGGTTACTTAAAATAGCCATTATGCAAGAAAACTAATAACACAGCTTGAGAGTTTGGAGAGAGTGTTTTCCAAAGATGGTTACAAGATAAAGCAACTCCATAGCTTGTATTCAAGTGCATTTAGAAGTACTTGGCTTGGTACCCTCTTTATGGCAACACACAAATAAAAGTACTTTCACTGTTTCACATATAAAAAAAGGTGTTGACAAAATGAAGATCAAGAAAACAAGATAGGAACTTACTGCAATCATTACGCTTTCATGAAATATGAGGGGTGAGATGAAAACCCAGAATATGTCATAGAAAAATGCACAGCAAAGAAGAAGTGAAGCCACCTGAAAATAAGTGCAAATATCAGATGCAGAAATTTTGTTAGCTCAGCACAATAAAATTTTGCCTTCATATTACCTTTATATTTGGTAATTGGAGCACTCGCAACACTGTTATCATTAAAGATATACCCTGAATTAATTATAGAGAAAGTTTTTAATCAAAGAAAGATTATTCTGAAAAATGTGTGCGCCCCATCTTGAAGCAGATGGTAGGAAAATTTTGCATATTCATCAAATGCACAAGAATGAATGTCCTTCCTACACTTAATTGCACATTTATTATACATTTACTCAGAGAATGACAGGAGACTGAGATTCCTTTCTGTAATTAACTGCAGATTAAATAATAGCATATGAACAGTTAAATGTAGTAAGCTCAAGTGCAAAAGTTTGGGAGATCATCTAAGCCAAAGTGTCAAATATTGGTTGGTACAGGGCATAATGACTGGTATTTACTGATCTAAGGAAGGACCATATGGTCTAGCATACTATCGGTCAGTATTATTATTATTTTTTAATCTCTCAGTTGCTACTATAGGTCAGTATATCGTCTGATACACCAGTATCATAACATTATGGTAGAATATCAAAAGATTTGAAACCATTATAGGATCATGATTTTAAAACCTTGACCTATGATTAGATCCATGTGCATTAGCTATGCAGCCATAGTTATATATCATCTTGTGGTTAGATCAAGGTTGCCTTAGCTATGGGGCAATATAACTATCATTGTCAGTCATATAATGTGTCAAATTACTAGAAGAACGACCACCTATCGCCATGAAACTGTTGGTCACGAGAACAATACTGATAAAAAGACTGAATACGAAGAACTCGTATCTAACTTAATATTATATAATCTCTGTTGGGTGGATCAATGTGCACTGTTATCATCTCTGGGTGGCATAGGTGAAATATTGTTCCTCAACTGATGCTCCAGTTTCCTTTGTCTGCAAAGTGGGAAGGTAAAAACCCTGGTCCTAGCCACCATCATCAGTGGACACACTACTATCTATCTCAATGTCATCAAAGATTTTACAAAATACAAAATTTGAGGGAGAAGTCTAATCATCCAATTCTACCTGTTCTTCATCATTTATGCCCAATAAATCAACAGACGATAATAAATGACCTTTTCCTTGCTGTGATAACAGAATAATCGACTCTAATGTGCTGAACCATGGCCCATGTGCGATTGGTTGCCTATAACACAAGCACATCGTTACATTAGGTCCTGCTCCTCATATTGAGGAGCCTTGGCTTATGAATCCTATTGGTCCTCTCCCTTCCTCCAAGTCGCAAGGAGATAGATGGGATAGATCCCCAACCTCATCCAGAAAAGGATCACCCTGCCTCTCTATTGTTATGCATAATTGATCTATCATCAGATCCAAGTTATTGTGATAGAACTTCATAGTCCAAACCAAATGGGTTCTGACACTAGTTCCTCTGTTTCTTTGTCTAGCTCATGGCAGCATAGCCTTAGTCACATGTTATAATGAATATACATCATCTTCTTCAAGCATCTGTATGAAAGTTGATTGTTACCTTTTGGTATGTAACAACACAAATGTGGATCAATTATGTTTGTAGTTACTAAACGAAGTGGTCTCTAATATGACCCTCAATGCACTTTATTTGAGCGTGATATGAATCCTCTAAATTATAACCACCACTCAACTTCACAACTCTCTGCACCAGGGAGTACATTCTTAATCTCCTATTTGGCAATGTGTATTAAGTGATATATATGGTCCATGTTTAAACTCTTTTCTATATAATCCTGGTGCTTAACTACATGTGGCTACACACCAATAACAATTTTATCTACTGCATTCAGATGATTAAATGTACTTCTCAATAATTTTCCCATCCAACGAGAATAACAGGAGCTAACCCAATCACTAAAGTGAACATCACCTTGAGTCCAACCTTTCTTTATTGGATGGGCTTCAAAGAGATGAAGTGGACAATAATAAGAGTGATACAAGTTCACCTAATGATATGATCTCTGTATCACCGTGTTCACCAAACGATAACTGTAAATAAAATGGGCAATGCTCTCTGTCTTTGCCACTTTTATCTTCTACTTTGGCTTATCACTAACATCCATCATAATAATGGATTTTAAAAGATGTCTTTGTTGTCCATCAAATGTTCATTATTTTTCTTGGAGTTAACATCATTATAGGTGACACTTGTACAACGAACTTATGTCTAATCTCATTTACCATAGTCTCCATCAGACCATGAACGTATTGTGGATCCATCAGACCACGAATGTAACACAGATCGTGAATCTGATTTGATTCATCAACTGACTTGTGGAAGACTTTGTCAACACACCTGGAAATTTATTGATACTCATCCTAGTAGGGTTGGACCAGCTATCAAACATGAGAATCTAGTCCAAATCCATGCGAATCTAGATCGTTACCGTGCAGTTCTAGCCGACTTCTCCAGCTTGGAATGAGGTAGTTTTTAATTCTATACAAAATTTGCATAAATCCATTGTGGAATGAAGTAGATCTACAAAAGAAATTAAAATAGTGGAAATGCATAGATCTAGAAGCCTTTTACATTCTTAAGCATGTAACCATAAAGTTAAGATTAAAATATCTCAAAAAAGGTTCAATTAATGAAAATAACAGAAAAAAGTTTAACTTTGGTTTCATAATTATCTTGACTTTTCGAAAAATGATCCTCCTTTCTCGAGTTTGATCCATGATTTGCTAAGATTTAATAAAGATTGGGAGTTATAGAAATGAATTTGGAGGCAATTAAGATTATTAAGTGAAAGAGAGGAAATGGTGCTAGTTCAGATGGGAGAGGGATCAAATGGCTGGATCAGTAAGGAAATTGAATGATAAATTTAGTGCCTAATACATCCGTATATACTGGACAAATTTTGACCAGACTGCCTGACATGGTATGTGTACCGGATACACCTTATATTGAATAGAAGTAGACAAATTATCAAGTCCGTATATCAGTCAAGCATCAAACTAGTATATACTGGTCCATACTGACTGCTATGGTTGATATTTTGAACCATGGCTCCCTGCTTGTCAGCTACACATATTGCTTGCAATTCAAAAAGGGAAAGAGAGCAAAAAAAATGCAAACAAGTGAGAAAGATGTACCAACAAAAATTAGATTGGAGGTGCCAGATCATTTCATATTATAAAGGATGGGATCTTCATTCATTAAGGCCATGACCTCATGCATGCCTGGAGATTCACATGTGACCTCAAAAAGAGCTGTTGGGAGCCACAGAGATTCTATGGCTAATGTAGATGCATTCAAAGCATATTTAACTGATGGAGAAGAGATGATAGATGTACCAGCTGATTGAAACATAGTGCACATAGTTGAGTGCTAATTTGGAACAGTGAAAGAAAATGATGACGTGATAGCACCCTATAAAATCTTTTACATGTAAGAACCATTATTTTCAAGTAGCATATATATTCCTAAATAATCAAAAATTTTATTTATGTTCTTTTCAATTAAAAAACAGTTTTAGATACATTTTTTCCATTTTAATTTTTTTGAAATTTTCATTTTATTTAAAATCAGAATCCTTATTTACTCCTTTCCAAGAAGTGATCCATTTAGGTGATAATGAATACTCTCAGTTCTTATCTGAAACCATTGTACAAAAAGTATAGCATACAATGATCGAGAATATCTACAATCCATTTTGCATAAAATCTTAGGCAAATAGGTTCCAAGTGGACCTCTCTTAATAGATAACTGAGCCTTGGTAAGCTATTAAAGTAGATGTTGTTCAGTCTCTACAATAAATACTATACATAAAATGATAAAATACCAAGTACCAGGCTCCTAGTGGACCTGGCTTAACCCAAACTCAAAACTTCAAAATTTTGCTAAAACTAGATGTTTCAGCTCACACTGGCTTTGGTTTTGTGCTGCCAGCATAGCATTATAATGTTGCCAGCTATGAAAAAAGACAAAGAAAGAAAAAGCAAGTGAAGATCTATGCAGCATAAAATGAAAAATGTACATCAAAATTGGAATATAGTTGTTCCCAATGTCTCTCCTACCTCCAGCCTCCTCATTGGCAATGCGAAGCATTGGCATAAAGCGGAAGTAAGGTAAGAAGTACAACACAATGATGATTGAAAAGGAGATCTGATGAGGAAGCTGAGGAAAAAACAGACTGACTGATTGAAAAAATAAACCAGATGGTCAATTTCTAAGGTATTAAAATAAACTTTTTTTTTATTTCAGTTTTGTTAGCCCAAATTTTGGTTATCAGTACCTTGTCAACTCAAAAAGTTTGGCATGATACAGAATGTAACATATCAAAACCACAATCCTTTAATTTTTGAGTGAAGCTTGGTTTGTCATTAAAGTGGGTGCTGGTATTCTCACTGTCACTGTGAAAATGACAAACAAGGAAAGAAAATATCAATAATTGATCTGGCATTATGGTATAGCAGCCTGCACTGTATAATCAATACAAGATCATAAACTTTTTTAGAACTATCACCATCTCCATTGTGATAGTGATCTTGTATCCTTAGACAATCTGGTACTATCAGAAGCTAAGTAACTTTTCAAACACACTTTTATCATAACACTTGATTTTCACCCAGTACATGTCCCCAGTGAGCACCTGATTTTCACCCAAGTACATATTGCATAGCGCTTTTAATATTTCAGCCAGCTAGACACAAGTGTTTTAGTTAAGGATTTATATCTAAGCATGACATATTGAATGGTATCTCATCATTCTATGTTTGTAAAAATGTCAACCAGTAAAAGAATAGACATGTTAATTTGTGAAGTGCTGAAACATAGCTTTAAGTGTCCAAACAAATGTTTACTCTCAACTATAACTGCAAGTGTGTGGTGTTAGATACTAAAATTAAATAATGAAACTGCAAGAAGGTTTCTAAATTCATGTACATGAATAACAATAATTCTGAATCAAATGTGAAGTTCAAAATGATGACAAGTTTAGTATAGTAAAAGACACAAGAAATATATCTGTCAGAAATATCTTACAAGAATATCTTGGCCAATCCACGAGTGTGGTGAATGTCGATTTATAGCCCATGAAATGGCAAAAGCAAAGCAAAATGGTAGAAGGACGATAGAAAGAATTGTAACCTCCCCAAAAATGGGAATGTTTATCCTCATCTGCCTACAGCCTTTGAAAACTCTGGATAATAGAGTTGAATAGGAAATTAACAAAAAAGTAAAGAAAAATTTACCACTACAGCAAGTACATTAAAAAATTGTGTGCAACAAACTATAACTCAAGTTCATTCAAACATACCTTAGAATAATTGATAACAGACAGGCATGCAATCCCTGATATACAGAAACTTTGAAAGATACATCAGAAAAACGTGAAACAGCTAATAAAATCCAAGTAACCTAACTGCTATTGACAAAATAATTCTTACAGGAACAAGGTTCTGGCATATCCTATACCTGTGAACCAGCGATGCAGAATAACACGATCAGCAGCAAGACAAACGAATAAGACATAAAGAAGAAGAGCAGCACCAGGAAGGCTGATGCTACTATAACAAAAGATATAGCTCCCACTGCTTTGATTTCAACGGTTTCCTTCTCAGAATCTTCTTCATTCATCTCGGCACTAGGTTGATCCTGTGCATTAGAGTAGAGCAATATATTAACTCTACTCTGCTTTTACGAGGACTATATATTGACAAAAGAAAGAGATAAAATTATATGTAATTTGGATTTAACATATTTCCATTACATACAGCAACAATATAGCCATAATGTCCTAGCTATTTTGGGTCCCACCATTGAGTTTTATATAAAATAATATCCATGGTTAAATCAAAAGGGTCTTCAAATTTTTGTTATATCTTTCTCTAGCTTTAGTAATCCAAAAAATATCCTTTCTCATCCTTAGTGTATAGCTTATTATAAAAATTATCAGAAGCATTATATCTTTGTTATATTTATAATTTTTACCTCTTTTTTGTTGCTTTATATTTTTTAAAATTCTCCTCGTTTTTACAAATTTTCCAATATTTATAACATAATCTTTTAATTTTGCATTCAAGAATTCCTCGCACCTCCAACCACTCTCTCTTAAAGTTACACCAATATTATTAGATTCATCATGAATCTCCTCTATCATGTTAGTGGCCATAAAAAGTTTGTGCAGCAAATATATTATTCTCATCCAATTTTCAAACCTCCTCTTTTTATTATTCTATTTTTTAAGAAACTTAAATCAAGGTTCTCAATTTTGATCTGTACCATTGTATCGAGCCCTGCTTGGTACAGTAGGGGTCGGTACAGTACATATCAAGGCATACCAATAGTATGCCTAGGCGTACTAGCGGTATGCCCAAGAAGTGCTGAAAAACCTCCAAAAATGTCTGGAGGTAACTATCCAAAAATACCGAGGCGAATCGATAGGTACACCTCAGTAACGGTCGAAATCCGGGGTGTACCAATTGGTACACCTCGGTAACGATTGAAATTCAAACATACCGATCGATACGCCTCAATAACGATCGGATTTCGATTGTTACCATGCAATACAAACCTTGTATCGCCCGATACGGGGTCAAAAAACTAGTACCAACTAGTAGAGGGCGGTCCGCGTACCGATATCCTCTCAGACCGGCACGTACCCCTCGTACCGGGCAGTACACATCAAAATTGAGAACCCTGACTTACATTGTTATCTTTGAAATTTTACCATCTACTTCTAATGAAAATTTTACCATTCTTTTTCTATTTCATTTTCTAAAACATATATCTACCGCCATCAATCTATGTTAATCTATCAATCTTTGATAGGTATAACCATATCTACCTTTCCAATGAGGAAAAAAATCAATTTGATTATAATTATTTCATTCTTACAAGTAACTAAATGTTTGTTTCTTTTCTTAAGGTGAGTATTAAAAATAAAATCATATATACCAGTAAAATCTAAAATCATACCATCCTCTTCCTTCCTCTCACCTTATCCAAAATCCTCATGCCTTCTTTCAAATTCAACATGTTCTCTTGATCTCTTCCCATATGACCGTTCTATACCCTCCAATTATAATATTTTCAATTGAATATATTTATTGAATAATTTTATCTAACGTTCCCAAAATTCCAGTTTGGTTTGAGGCTTTGAGCATCTATTCCAGTCCGAGGGGCATAAGCATAATCAAGTTCATCAATTTAAATCTGAAAAATGATCATAACTATTATGGGACTCAGGTTCACCTATAGGGTTTCTTGTTTCTCATCCAGTCTCTACCTCATACCTATCCTACACTTCCCTCCTCTCTTCTCATCCTCCCTGCAGGTACCTCAACAAGATGTCAAAGGAGCATCCATCAACTTCTCCATCAGTAGCCACCTAGGTATGTAGAACATTTAATTCCCTTATTCTTCTTCCTTTTCACTATCTTTTTTTTTACTTCTTTTTTATTGTCTTTCTGGCACATCTGTTTCATCCACCAGCTAGCACAAGGCATGCCGCCCTTAGAAAAATCTTTGAGAAAATCTCCATGACTGGCCTTGGCTGCCCCAAAGACATCCCATGACCAATTTATGGTCATCATGAGTCACAACCACACATCTGAGCAACAATATCCACCAGTCAAACATGAAAATTAGCCAAATCCACTCTAAAATCACTTCAAACTACATTCAGTCAACACTTCCTCCTCAACCCACCAAAAGACCCTAACCAAAAAAAAAAAAAGAAAAAGAAAACCTTACAATCTTATCAGGCTTGTAGAGTCAAATCATAATGATAGCATCGTAATTAGCCTCATCTAACCTAATAATTGCCTCCTCATGCATATCCAGAAGTAAATCACATGCCAATCTAGCTCCTTGTAGCACCATACATGTGCATGGTGCAATATAAGTACTATTGTGCACATCATGTTGTGAGACTAAACAAATTGTAGACCAGTCCTTATGATGTGTTTCATACATATGGACAACTATGAACAACAGAAAGCAGGTCCTTGTAATGTGTTCCATACATGTGCACAACTAAGTGAAATGGACTTCTATATTTTGCTTATAGATCTTGGGGAAGCAAGTAATCCTTGTGCATAATTCATATATTTCTTTAGTTTCCATGTATTGATTATGTTAATAACATATATCATGAATGTAGGCCAGATTCCCAGATTTTTTTCATGCAATTTAAGAATCCTTTCATGTTATACATCCAGCATTATATAAGGCATTTCATGGGTGCACCTCAAATGACTAGTGTAAAGCTCAAACAGTTGTTAGTGCAGTTATGCATATGCAAACTTGCACACAGTTATAGACACATATGTACATGAAACATATGATAAATGACAATGATAGGGTATATATAACCTCAAGTCATTAGATAAATGACAATGAGAACAAAAATATGTTGAGTAAATTTCTTGCAAGTTATTATGTCTGACCAGAAACCATGAATGGTAGGGTAGTAAACTAAACTAGGTAATTCCAAGCCAAGCTATAATAAATAGATCATCAAAGATAATAATATCAAGTACAAACAGATTAGTGAACAACAGTCATCAATGCATTTGCACCTTGTAACTTCACACTCCTGATTTGACAAATCTAGCCAAAAACTTTTGGTTCATAAAAAAACTTGTTTATAATATACAAATGGTCACAACTTATGTCCTTTCAAAAGCATAAAATTACTAAGAAAGCACTGGTGATAGTCCTTTTAGACAAAATTGTTTGCTTTAATAAGGAAACTAAAAGTAACATGGCATTAGTTAAAATTTAAAGGTTGCAACTAAAAACCTTCCGTCTCAATTGATTATAGTGCTCATCAACCTGATCATGTGCACTGAAGTCATCCCAAAGCGAGGCACTGATAATGGATCCAACAGACATTAATGCCAAAAAGACCACTGAGATGTCTATAATGGGCCGAGTAGGTGCATATAGTAGGACATCCACTGTAATGTTAAAAATTGCCTTTAATAAGAGAATCTCAAATAAAATACTAAAGAAGTATCGATACAATATTACAATATAAGTATATGAAGAGAAGGCACTTAAAAAACATAAGGCATGTTCTTATATTAAAGGCAATAAATATAAATTATTTACATGGGCAAGAAAAGCACAAATTATGTTATTAAGATGACCTAATAAGTAGTTTTAGTTACTGTATATATGGATTGATGATTCTTTAATTTGGTTGGTGGTAAACTCGTAGAGATAAATAGAACAGTCAATCTCAGACACTGAGGAAAAGTTATGAGTTAGCAATTAATGCAACATGTTCTTTTTTACAATTTTCAGTTATAAAAATCCAGATTTGTTTTTAGTTCAATATGAATCCATATTCATATTAGGGCCTTATCCAGATAGTGCAGATGAGAATCTCTATTCGAGGAAAAAAAATTAAAATTTAAACTATAAAACTGGAACACTAAGGAAAAATATTAATGAGACTAAAAGCCTATATACATTGGAAACTCACCCTTGCCTCCACTAGACAAGGATGCCGTAATATTTTCCCCTGCTGACTTTGGTATCATAACAACAGGAATAGTAATATTTAGTAGAGTTTCATTTTTGCTGCACACCATTTCAGTAAGATCTGAGTTATAGCAGATAAAATGTTAGCAAACACAAAAAATGGATAGTTTCTATAATAATTTCTTATCATACATGTACTTGAAAATGGGGAAAACAAAGCAATCAAATTTACCTTCATCATCATTTATCACTAACAAACCTGCAGCACCACTAGACTCTGCAATTCTTGCCTTGGTGGCATAGGTACAATCCCCACGCTTGACAACAACAATGGAATCTGACAACTGCAACAAAAAAACCAAAATTTCCTCAACAAAATTGATGTACAAGAAAGAGAAGGAATATATAGAAAGCAAGGACATAACAAACATCTGTGTCTGCATGGCAACACAGATAAAGGGAGAAAAGTATGGCAAAAACAAACTTGATTTAAAATCCGTCTTCCACCATGCCATGCGGTTCGCCCACATTAAAGATTGCAAGGGTGATTCGCCCCTGTTATACTGATACAGCAGTTGAACAAACAAACACACTCACAAAATATAGTTGTACACATGCATATTGAAAAACAAATGCATCTCCACTTAAAATGTCAACGAGGGGGTTTCAGATGCTTTAGGCCTCTAACCAAGGAGATGTTCCACATGTTATAAAACCATCATGTTACAAGGACCAAGACATGTACTGCAGCATTAATTATGCCATGCCTTGTTATCCATGTCTACTTGCTCCTATTGCACATCAACTGCCTGATCTGGAACTAGTATTTTTCTATTTCACCACTCTCCATTATCAACAAATTTCCCTCTGAATTTCAAGGATTGGTAAGGGCTCCATGCAAATAAGAGTTGAGTTTTTTTCTGTTTTCCCCTTCCTTTTCCCTTTTCTACAACTTTTTATCTTTGTGTATTGATGCCGATGTACCTTAGCAATGCACCATACTTTGTCATAGAACCAATTCCAACATAATACTTGTGATCCATACTGGCATCAGCTAAGGTCAATCCTGTTTGGCCAATATTTAGGCCTTATTGCTAGAAATAAACGAGAATCAGCTAAAGTTAAATAAATTTGACTGGAATCAGGTGATTTTTTCCTATTCTAGACAATTTGTCAACTGTAACAGAAGAAAGAGATGAAAGGGTGCATTTGCCATTCACCATAGCCTTTGCATTTGTTTTGAGATGTTCATCAACCAATGTTGCAGTAAACAATGAAAAACTTGGCAGAGGAAGAGGAAAGAGAAATAGAGATTAGTTCTTACCTTTTAAAAGAATTCAGATGTCATTATAAAATAGGAAGATGTCATGGGCTCCGAGATTAATCTTGGTTCCTGATAAACGTGTCCATGCAAAATCTTAACTTTTGTTGCATTCCCTGACACACCTTGGTTCCTAATAAATGGCATCAGATTAATCTTGGTTCCTAATAATATTATAATATATCATTTTCGCTAACACACCTAGCTAATACTTCCTCTAAGCAATGTGGGACTGATACACCTTAGTTTTCTTTTGACCAACCCCTCCCTTGCTAGTATGGATGATCAGGGAGGCTATAGTACTAAGAAGGGGCAATATCTCTCCATCTGAGGTTGGAGGTTTTACTTTGGTCCGTTGACATGGTCAGTATCGCTGCGCTCAACCATGTCATCTACATGCACCATTTTGATAGGGTTATCCTTGTTGCCAATCATCATCGACTCATGACCTTTGTTGGACTTCTCTGGACTTCAAACTTGCTATTGCCCCTTTTGGGTTCTCCTCCTCTTTCATTATGCTGGAGGAAGACTTTGGTTCTTTGCATATCAAAGTAAGAGCCACGAGCTTTTGATAAATATTCACTATCCTCTTTGCTTGGCTGGCATCTGTCAAGTCTTTCGTTGAACCAATTTGATCTCGGGTGGTGAGGAACTTCCTTCTACCCTTCTGGAGTTGATACTTCTAGGGTCGACGAAAGGAAACAACATCTCGATCCCATAAATAGGGACTCTCAAGGATGATTCGACATATATCAAGTGGAACCATCTCACACGTCACCTCGTCGAAGAATTTCTTAGTGATGGCAAAATATATCTTGCATTACTGGTCGATCTTCGTCTTCACATCATCATGAAGCCATCCAAGATGATATGGGCACAGATACAATGTCATCTCTAGGTTGAGCCTCTTGACCAAGCTCGCTGAGATGAGGTTCTTTTGGCACCCGATGCCGAAGATCACGCCAATAACTTTTTGCTTCACTTGGATCTTTATGGTAAAGAGCTCTTCTCAAACCTTTAGATCGGAAGTTGGATTCGAGTCTATAACCTTCGATCTAGCCATTAGCGATAGACTTAGATCCAGGTATGAAATTGGAGAAAGTTTGATGTCATTGCTTGTGGCCGTGATTTATCGACTTTGATCGTTCTTCAACCACTTCTTTGGGAAAAGTTATGGGTGAAATCTTCCAACACTTTTCCCTAGAGTGACCTATAATTTTACAATGATCGCAGAAGAAATCACTTCATTTTAAGGAAGAAGTCTTTACCATCCTCGAAATTCTCTTAGGCCAGTGGCTCCCTTTGGCCTTCTCTGCGGGCTTCATGCTGTGAGTGTGATTCTTTCTCTATATTGCCATCACTATATTACTAGAAGTCGAAATATGATATACTCTAAAGAGGATCAGTTCTATATGAATCTATTCATGGAGGCCAGTGGTGTATTTCATCATCGTCGAGTGGTTGTAGAAAGAAATTCTAAGTACCACCGCTTGTCGAAACTCGATGGTGTATTCTTGCACGAATTGGTCCCTTGGCGTAGGAAATGCCACTTCCTTTATCTTTCTTTGATATGCCTTATATAGGATAGAATTTCTCTCATATAAGCCTTTTGAATCATGTCCATAATATGTCTTCATCGTTGTTGGTTCAAAGATTGGCTTTCCACCATGCAAGCACGTGTCTAGTCAACTTGAGTCACGCAAGCATTACCCTATCCTCGTTGCTATAGTCATATAGATCAAAATAAGTATCACGTTAATATATCCACGAGTCTAATACCTCAGCATTGATCAAGCCGTTGTAGGAGGATATGTCGATGCGAGCCTCGACGCGAAAGGGTTGAGTCCTTGCTGATGTTTTGTTTAGCAGCGTCTTCTTCACAACTGCACATCTCGGACGGAAACAACTCTCTCTCCTTTGCTGCGACACTCTTTACTCAGTCATCCTTCGCTGTAGGATTGTTTTGGGCTTGCATTCAGCCCATGACGATCTCCATCTATTGGGCTAAAACTGTCATCTGTGCAGTAAGGTCAGCCAACGTTGTTGGATTATTGATTGCCATCCCATTGGTGTTTCTTCCATCAAATGATCGTGGTGTGAACTCCAACTCCTATAGTTCTTCGCCCGACTCTTCGTATTCATATCTCATGGTCATCATCCACAAGAACGTTGCTCCGATACCACTTGATCTGTATGGGGTTAGGGGTCGACAATTCGTCGACTTGATACCACCATTCATCTGAAAGTTTTGGTGGAGAGAATTATCACAAAAAAACAGCAAAAAACTGAAAGAAAATAACCCCTATTGTTTGTAAAGTCAAAGTACTAACCACGAGACTTGAAACAATGGAATAAAAAACGTGATAGAAAGCTTATGGGTGCATGAGAACGCAGGTTGTCTTTAGACAGCACATCGGTGCTCTCAATAGGTTGCGGTCGCTACCGGTTTCCGGTCTCCTCTCTTCGTTGTTGGAACCTCCTCTTGTGGTTTGGATAGCAAGCAGTAGGCATTGAAGACTGCTCACAGTAACTAGATGAAGCTTTGGGGTAGAGCTTTAAGCTGCTGGAACTTGCAAAAGAAGGTTGCAGCTGGGAGGAATTGGCTGCACTGTGCAGATTTCTTCCCTTCTCTTCTCACTGTTCTTCGCTGCTCTATGACTGGAAAAACTAGGGCTGGATAGGCTCTTTGCCGCTGGCTTCTTGGTTGCTTTGGTGATACTTTGGATGGGGCTGCTCTCCTCCTTTTATTGTTGTGGAAGGGGTAGAGTCCTAACAGGTTAGGACTTGGAGAGTCCTAATACAGTAATATCTTTAGGACTTGGAGAGTCCTAATGCCTTTAGGACAAGAATCCTAATGTATTTAAGACTTAGAAAGTCCTAATATTGTTGACACTTGTTTAGGGTTGGCACATGGAAGTTCTACTCCTATTAGGAGTTGGTGCCACCCTCTTCTCGTGGCTGCCCCTATTTGGGTTAGAACTGCCCTAATTCTAGTCCAACTGGAATTGGGATTGAGGCCAGTGGGCTACTGTGATATGGGCTTTGCTTGGCTAAATAGGGCCTTGAGGCTTCAAGAGTCCCATCAATACAGCTTGGCCGATTCGGTTGAGGACTATTGAGATTGTCCCTAATCACTCTCTTCTATGGAATTCAATTTTGTACTGACCAGCATTTACCGGTTCATCCATGAACCAGGACATAGGTTGTCACATTTCAGGCAATCCAATCTGTTTTTTTATTCAAGTGATAGCATTTTGTTCTCTTTTGAAAGCCACTATGCACCTTTAGGACTCTCACAAGCATCTCCATCTCTACTCTCTATCACTTAATTGTTGCTACATGTTGCCTGCCTCATCTCTAGTATATCTTCTCCTCTTTTTAGCTTCCGCTTCCTCCACCACCTCCTCTTCCTTTACCTCCTCCCCATTCTCCTTCTTTCTTCTCTTTTCTTCCTCTTATGCTTCCATATTATTCTTTCTTCCCCCTCTCTTCTATCCTCTCTCTCCTATCAGAATGAGATTGTGGTGCATGTCATTGATACCCAGGCATGTACAAGACATATACTAGTCCGGCCATGGACCTGAATTTGTATTCCATGCTCTCTTCCCTTCTTTTTCTCTTCTTCTCCTTATCCTCATCTCCTCCTCTCCTTCCCTCCTACTCTTTAGTCTCCACCAACTGGTATGTCTACATACCATATGTTGGTACATCGATGTGTACTGAACTTTTCAGTCCACCAAAGGATCGATTCAGGTTCAATATCTAGGTTTCATATCATGGCTACAACCACGGATTGTTGTAGCACATGAAATGGCATGGTATGGACGGTATGTACTGGTCCGAGCATGCAGCGATATGTGGACCACCCCCGTTTCAGGTGGTCCGATTAAAATAATAAAAAAATAAAAAGTGGTGGGCCCTTGTCCAACTCAATGTTAAAATAGAAAAAAAAAAGGGGGCAAATTAGGGCTTGTGAATGCAAGCCCTATTCTTGTGTATGATGTTGCTACCCTCGTCGCTTCGTCGCTGCAATGTTGCCTCTTCCCTACTGTGACGCTTCCGCTTTTACTTCATCACTACTGCTACTTCCCAAGTACATTGTCTCTGTACTTTTTCTTCTTCCTTCCTTCGTCCTCCTTCCTCCTCTATTCCTCTATCGCCCTTTCCTCTTCACCCTCTTTTTCTTCCTCATCGAAACACTAATACACACCAGCATACCGTGTGTTAGTACACTGGTACAAATCGATATGTACTAGTCCGACAAATTATCCAAAAAGGCAATACTTGGCTACAACTAAATATATATCTGGTTATCATGTGGGGTTTTATGGCAATCAAATCTAGAATTTAGTTGTACAACATCATGACGAAGGCCTCCATGTCATCCATAGGTGTTGATCGGATGCTAGGACTCACTTCTAGGTCCACCGGTGTGTTGGTCGAACTTAGGCTCTTAATTTTGAACAATCTTCAAGGATGAGAAGGAATCTATAAATTTATCACAATAACAATGATAATATAATCCTTGATGTACAAGCATATCATTATTTTTTAATTCCAAAACAATGATATTGTACATTCTTCATTTATAAAATTTGTGCTATCCTTTATTTCAACGTCCTCCATTTTTACATTTCTCTAGCCTTAGAAAGCCTATACATGTTATTGTCTTCACCTTTATTTCATTACTATAAAACCTACCATATGCTTCATAATCCTCAATAATAGTTTTCTAACCTATTCTCTATATAACTTACACCAAATAACTCTTGCACTTCAAGTAATGATTTCTAATATGTCCTTTAAACAACTATTTTTTCTGAACTTCATTGCACCATTATCAATTTACTTTTTTATTGGCTATTAACTTTAAACACTTCAAAATTTTCTTTTTCTAGTCTTTTAATATGATTTTTCATTGGCACATAATTTGCAGAGTCAAATTTTCAAATACTGGTCAGACCAGTTTGTACCAATTAGCATTTACAAGTCTAACCAAGGTTCACTACTGTTTGATGATAAGCATTCATTTTCTTATTATTTTTCAGTGATATCAAGTGGTACAGGTCTAAAAGAGCTGTGTATACTAATACCATACCAGAACAACAAGGTAATGCAATCATACCAGATCAAAATTTTAAAACTTGGTATTAGCATCAATTTCTTCCAAATACAACACCTATTTATTTACCTATTTTTAATATGTACAATACTTAAAACTTTTTGATCCCATAAAATTTCTCTAGTGTTATCATTTACCTCAACACTCTTACTTTATACTTTGTTGGTGACCTTTGTTCAATATAATCTACAATTATGTTTGTCTCGTTTCTTTACTGAGTGATCTTGATGATCAGATCATCATAAGACATGGAATGATCTATAAGGCCTGTACTGATGTTCTTGAAGAATCAAAGAAGACAACAAGAAATCAGGTAAACAATTTAGAAAAATGATCTAGATTCCAATAGAGAAGCAATGAAGAATTTGTAACTGCTCACGTCAACATTTGACTAGAAACTTCTTAAGAATTACAATGATCATTAATCATCATACCAGAGTTCACAATTCAGCAAAGAAAATCTATAGCAAGCTACTGAGGGGAAAAAACACAATCTTTTAACCAGTTAAGCACCAATAGAGACAGACAGGCCTTTTTCTGAAATGCATTTAACAGAGAAAAAACTAATTGCTACTCTAAATGACATCAATTGCCTATTTAATCATCAAACAAAAACAGCTTTGAATGAGAAAAGGATCTGTCGAGCATCCATAGCACATATCATTAGTTCAGTGGATAAAATTGGATATTGACCTTTAAAGATAAATTGTTGCAGGAGTTAAATGGATTTGCAAGAACAGCAGGGAGTTTTAATGCTTTTGAGACACTGGTCGGCAATAAGGCACCAAATCTGGCACTTAATCCATCTAAGCTTGGTCTTTCATCACCATTCAACCAATTATTTACTTTAACCTGCAAAAGTAAATGAAACCTAGTTAGCTCTGCTAGACCATAATTTATATTTTGTTGCAGAGAATAACCACTAAACAACATGCTTGAAAATTCTCATATATACAGATCAAGTGACATGTTTCCATATATAAATTTCATCTGGTAGGAACAACGGCATTCAGCCGCTAAAACTTAAAAGAGCATCTAAGATTCAGTGACAAGCTTTCATTACTATGGTAAAGTATCTTGACGCATGAGATGAAGCAAGCAGCAAAATCTTCCAGATCATATGAACTAAATCAAATATATTTGGAATTCAAATGGTAAGAGAAGCAAATGTTTTGGACTATGATGCTCTTTCATAAAACCCAAAATGTATGTCATACAAGATAACTTCAGATAGAATAAAGTTTTTTTATTATGTCATACAAGATAACTTCAAATAGAATATAGGTTACAAGTTGTTTACAGCAAGCTTCCCTTCTCATTTTTGCTTTCTTGTTTTCCCCCTTTTTCCCTTTCTCATTACATCAAGTTTCCATCACAAAAATAGGTCAATTTTTCATGGCAATCAAGAGTTTATCACCTCATTCTGTTCAGTAAGTTATTGGGGCCATTAGAGCAGATTCTGCATGAAAGTGGACTATCTCCAATGCCTACCGATGCAAGTCACTGGTGAAGTACAACTCAGTATTTATACACAAAGAAAGGACACGAGGGACCCATATGGTAAAATTTCACCTGTATATTGGAGCATGAAGATGGCTAGTTCTAGGCTGCGTAGCAACCAAACATGTCAGGATTGTTCAATTAATGAAACATTGTACAGGCAACTTATAAGAAATTCAAGTTGGAAGAAGATAAGTACAAGCACATCATTAGCCAATGACAGAAAAAATTATGTCAAACATGCAACAAATTCCTGATTAAGTAACCGTTGCATGTCAAAATAGGAGATAAAATGACTGTGGACCAAAAATATCTTTGCTTGTTGATCCATAAAGGATAAAGTGTTAAACTTGTTCAAGGACATGAAGCAGCTTCTACCACACCATCTCAAGGGAAACCATCAGAAAGATATCTAAAGTACCAGTTTTCAAGGAAGATATATAAAGTGTTAAAGTTGTTAAAGTACCAGTTTTCAAGGAATTGCTCGAACCTGATATCTAAGTTGCCAATTAATTCTTCTCAAGAAAAAGAAAAATAAGAATAAAAAAAGAAACAAATGTCCAATCAGTCATGGAGTAGCAAGTATGTCTACTAACCTACTTTAAGCAGCATTACAAACACTAAGTAATGCTCTTTGCATTTCATATTTGTTCTCGCCACCTCCAACTTTTGTAAAGCTCTTGACATGACCATGAGCTGAGCTCTAATACAAGATACCAAAGCGCCATAATTGTTATGCATAAGGATGCGATGATTCTCCTCTTAGTAAGAAGATTGAAGTTGTAACGACTGCAGTCCTTAACTATCTAAAATGAACATTCCCCAGCAACAACAAAGGATTATTCAACATGCATTACTTAGCGAGACGATCGTACGATGAGCAAGACAAGCGCATACTTACACCAAGACTCGTCAACGTGGCGCTCGATTAAAATAATTCTTCGATATTACCAATCTACATCACCAAATTACAAGGAACAAGAGAAATGAACCGTCAAGAAGCTAATGGGAACGAGGATTTACATCTTGTGACGTCAGGTTGCAGCTGGGGGATGCGGAGGCGGATTCCGCACCCTGGGACGCATCACCGGCGGCCAAAACCCCGCAATAGGACGAGGCGAAGCAGAGTAAGGACAACAAGATGAGGACGACATGGAGGAGCGGAGAAGAGGACGCTCTTGGGATCGCCATGGCCGAGGATTCTTTCCTTGCTTTGTCTCTTTCTTCCGTAGTCCCCTCTTTCCTCTCCTCCTCAAGAGAGAAACGAAGCCCAAAATAACAGAAATCGCCTTCTTCGGCGATCCTAAATTAGCCGTGCCAACATATTTATATCATTATAGATAACACACGTCTTGGGGTGTATGCGGAACGTCCGCAAACAGGTGGCCACCGCATACAATAGTACCCAGGCCTTGTGTATAAGCAGAAAACATATGACTTCGTCCTGCCTTTATCTTCATCAGTTTTTAGGGAGTGGATGCTACAATTAGATACACCACTTTAACACACAAATAATAATAAAAAAAAAACAGAAAGAAAAAAATTAACCTTTAGTTGTAGATGATGATTTATTCAGAATGCTAACAATATTTATTTGAAAGACACTACCAGCTTGATGATGGAGATTATGCTAACAATAAGATTGGCCTTTGTTTCGAATCTTTTCCCTTGTAATTTATCTTAGGTTTATTTTGATCAGACTCACAAATGCACAGTAATAAAAAAACCATTTTGTTCCGTTGATCTTTAAACACATTATGAGAATAACTAGACACTTGTTAAGAATACCGGATGTCACAAACTCGAACAATATTTCCAAATATAAGAAACTAGCTACATGAAAAACCATTCAAGCATATACAAACCAACTGGAGAATCAAACCACAAAAACTTAAAAACTAGTGAATCAAACCATCACGAGAGTACCATTAAGACGTGACAAGATAAATGGGTTCCATCACTTCAAAGCTCGTCAGCAGCAAAGAAATGCTTTAGCTCCACACAGTAAACTGAAATTGTTACTGAATCCAGCAAACTGGACCTCTCTTTTGTTTAGCATAAGTGTCTCTAAGGAATACTCATTTAGACATGAATAACAATTCTCAAAGGGCATCATCTTCAGGCTGACTTTGATAACAATATAAAGCCTACAGCGAGCACGACAAAAAGACCATAATGCTCAGCGGTTTGCCTTGGCAACACGTTCGATCTCATCCTTCTTCTTGATAGCATAGCTGTCAAAAGCAAGTACCCATGGAACAGCAATGAGATGGAACTGTTAGCAAAAGAAAACTAGGAAACAGAGAAAAGAAATATAAGGTTCTGGATGGTCTACCTGTTGGAAGAACCCTTAGCTGCATTAATTAATTCATCAGCAAGGCACTCAGCAATGGTCTTAATATTCCTGAAAGCGCTTTCACGAGCACCAGTTGTGAGAAGGTAAATTGCCTGGTTCACCCGCCTCAATGGTGAGATATCAACTGCCTGACGTCGAACAACACCAGCAGAACCAATTCGAGTTGCATCTTCTCTTGGACCACTGATGTGAAAATAACAGCATAAGACCACATTCATCTTCAAAAACTGATGCATAGGAGCAGAAGTCTAGAAGAGTATGGGCTTTAAAATGCCAAAATTATTTGTAATGTGAATGCAACAATTAAAAAAACATGGTTGTGGCACTCATAAACAGAGAAATTTCAACCTCTAGGATGCTATAATTAACAGTGTGGCAATAAAAACAAAAGAACACTGCATAACCAATTTCTGAAAACCAAGCATGAAGACTTCCTATGGTGCCAACATCTGCTTTTGTTTTTATTTTTTCTTCCGTTTGATGCCTTCTGTTGGTTGCAAACTGTGTGAATCCTTCCGATTCTATGCAGAATTAAGAAACCACCACATATAGCTTGTATGAATAATGGAACTTGCTCCACCGTTGACAGTTGTTCATTTATTTGGATAAAAACTATAGCTCAGAGGCCAATTACCTATTAATGATAGCATCCACAATAACTTGGATTGGGTTTGCATCGGTTAGCAGATGAATTATCTCCATGGTATGTTTAATAATACGAACAGCCATAAGCTTCTTTCCATTGTTACGACCATGCATCATCAAGGAATTGGTCAACCTTTCAATAATTGGACACTGAGCCTTACGGAACCTCTTGGCAGAGTATCTTCCTGCCGTATGTGGAAGATATGTCGCATGCTTTGGTGGCGTGACGGCAATGTAATCTGCAAGGGAGATGTCGCTGACCTGCAGTTTTTGACAAATAGGACTAAGTCTGAGTACCCACAGCATAAGTACTAGGAGAAAAACATCCAGAATAGTATCAATTTAAAGCAGACAATAGTGAATGCTTTGGAAGTTTTGACACGATGTGAATTGCATAATAGTATCAAAAAATATCCTATATGAATTGCATGACAGTATCAAGTAAAATTTAATATGAATGCTTTGGAAGTTTTAACACAATCCTGAATGCATAATAGTATCAAGGAAGATCCAATATGAATTGCATGATAAGAGGCAAGTAGATTTCAATACCATAGGAAGTAACTAGGAACTAACATAAATCCACTAAACAAAGTTTAGATAAAAAAATCTTGGGAATAAAAACTGAAATTTTTTATGCCAAAACTAACAAGTTTAAACTTGATCATCTTATTGCAATCTAATTAACACCCTAAAGCAAATCACCCCTGAATGCATAACACTAGGATAAAAACAAAATCCTTATGATCATAAATGGCCTGCATCTATTCCATATGAGGCTGTTGCAATATGTAGTTTATCCAACATTACCATGCTCTCAAGAAGCAATACCACATTAGGCATGTTATCCTCATTATATAAGCAGATGACAGAAGCTCTACACATTAAGGTCCACATATGACTCTTTCAAGCTAATACAAAGAAAAGAAGACAAGCCTTTCATGCATAATTTTTTTTAATAAAGATCATCAAAATTTTAATGTTTATTACCAACTGAATCTTTCTAGTAAAATTTTGATAATTTGTCATGGAATAGACCTGTTTTATGGACCCTTGGAAGCCATATTTCAGTGAATAGTACTGCAATCCATTAAATATTCCACCAAGCTCACAAAGCAACTACTATCATAATATATATGTCCCCCAAAGGGCATGAACTTAAATCATTTTCCTCCACTCTGCTTATAGGGACTGCCTATTTTTCTTGATAGGCAATGAATAGCATGTTGTAAGTTGTTTCTAATCCATGGCTTACAAAACTCATACAAATTAATCAACATGTTCTGTGGTAACCCATTAACTGAGAAGAAAAAACAAAATCTGAGACCTTGTTTTCAACTTGCACGTGCAAAAAAAACCTTCAACACTCAAACCATTTCATCCTATATTGATTTATGTATGTAGATACATACACATAAATGTGAAGACCAACTCCATGCTACTACTGATTCATTAATATTAATTAAAAAACTTGGCTATTTATTAGTAACAACTGCAATTAACTTTCTAAAAGATCCTGGTTTTTTGCACAATGATCATTAACAAACATGCAACACTTGTAGCTTCAAGAACATTATCTACATAAAATGGCAAATCATAGCACAGCAATTTACCAGTAGAATTTCCACCAAAGCCTCAAAAACATTAGAAAAAAATCCGGCACAACAATGACACAAGTATGGGCTTATCTGGTGTTAAATGCCAGATTATTCAATTTTTGACAGACCTTTGAACATCACCATTCAGGACGTCTTGGGCTTTCGTCTATTGTTGACAAACTTCTCAGATAGCTAATTTCTTCTTTTTTTCTAAATTCTTAAAATATTCATCAAGAATACAAATGCTATTTCTACTGATCTTTCCGGTAACATGCAACTGATGCATGCAAATAATTGTCCAGACAAGCTTATCCTTCCATACCTGTAATAACATGAACAACCCAGAACAACAAGATTGACTATCCATAAACAAGATAATAAAAATCCAAAGACAAAGAACTATTCCAGAAAGATGTAACTCCTGTACACACAGCTGCTTCTATCAAAGCTTTCATCTTAAGTACCAGCAAACCTTATCTTCCATCCATTTTATCATACATCCAAATGTAATTTTGCTAACCTTTCCACTTAGTGAACCATTCACAAACTATTAGGACAGCTTCCTTTTCTCTAAACTCATAAAACTTCCTCGTGCATACCAATGCTGATACTTGATATGTTTGTATGGTTAAACCTACTTATCCAAGTATGTACTATTATGAGAGAAATAGGATAGCCTCTTGAGGAAGACTTTCGTCAAAATCCTATAACTGAGAGACATCTCAGAGAGAGATGAAACTCCTGTGGGGAGCACCGAGATGCAGCCTTTAACAAAACGAAAAGAAAATGCGGCTCTGATGCAAAAAACATAACGTTGACAAACACCCTTTCCTTGCCGCAAATACTTCAAACGGGATGCAGATGCTACAAAGTCTACTTCATCAAACTACAATTCATCCTATTAGATCTTACATATCACATCCAACAAAATACTCCAATCACACCGACCACATGTAGAAGGATAGGAAAAGCACCAGATTCCGCAAAAGCAAACAGATATTACGAGCACCAAAGGTGATAACGCTGGGAAGGAAGACAGCTAACCTCGACATCATCGAAGGACCACCGGTTGAAGAGCTTAACATCCTGCTGGATCGCCATTAGATCTGTATCGCCCGGAACCCGAGCTCGAAGTTGAGAGGGAGGCAAGCAAACGCGCGGCGGCGTAAACCCTAGAGGACGAGTAGGAAGAGGAGGAGGGGCAAGCGTTCGGAAGCGAGTATTTATAGAGCCCAAACGGCCAGCCCATCGAAGATCGATTATAAATGGACGGTCGATGATCGATCTTCGGTACACAGCATCACTGAGTTTCGCGTCAATATTCGTGCAAATTCATCATTCCAAAAATCCGTGTAAATTCACGAAATGGTAAATACGTCCCTCTAAAGTTACATTTTTCATGAATACCCCTATAAGCACTTTCTACGAGCCCGTCTCGTGCATATCCATCTCTAACTTGAAATATTAAAATGTATTTTACTTTCCTCTGAGTTCAATTTTTTTACTTAAAATAATAAAAAAAATATTCGAGAGAATCCAAGATTAAAATCAAGCGTTTGATGCAACTCAAATAAATTAAAATGGATTGCACACGGATTCTATCTCATGGCATAATCTGATTTCATGATAGTATTCTTGCTATATTATCATTAATTTGTAAAAGTATTGATTTAGTGTCCAATCTCATATGTTGGTCCAATTATTTAAAAATATCAAACTAATTTGAATAAAAGAAAAATTAGCTCTGATATCATGATAAATATTTTGATTATGTTACAGTTAATTTGGATATTAATATGTGTCAACTCTCATGTTTGACTATTAACAAAGGAGCGCAGCTTAATCCTTTATTGCTGATGATGGGATGGTGATCAACCTAACATTATGAATATGAAAATATAGTTCATATCTGATGATATTAATCGAAAATTTAAGATTGTATAAAAGCAGAATATCTTATATTCAAACTCATGATTTTTCTCAGACATAGGTGGATTAGGCTGGGTTGATCTGATCATTGGAATCAAAATTGGAAGATGCTGGCAAGAAGAAGTTTGCAATTTTGCAATAGTTGAGGGCCATTTGTTGTGGTGCAATCTTAAGATTGGTTGTAAAAATTTATATTTCTTTTTTGATATTTTTCATCCAAATTTACTTAATGTTCGTTTTTTTTTTTTTTTTTTTGCAAGTTAGAGGGCATAAATTTCTTAATGATTGACCCATTAATTTTGTTGAGTATGAATTATATTGAAAAGTATATTATAAGTTAATTTATCCACTTCTGATATGAAAGAAAATTATAAGGTTATAATGTTACTTAAAGTAAGACATCCTTACTAAGGTCCAATATAGTTCGAGATCAAACCTTAGTAATGATATGCATGTGAGGTTTATCCTAATTGTGACTCATCCATCCTCTAATCTCATTCACAAATAATTTTTTTATCTTTTTCGATCCTCTCACTATATCTAATATGATATCATTTGTTACATTCAGATAGGATGAAATAACTAACATGTCAATACCTAAGTCATATTAACATTATAAGTCAATCCAAATGTTTGCTGACTTTTGATTTCAGACTAACTCAGGATGCTACAACCGAATGCATTGCTATCAACTTCATGAACATACTAGATTCTACTTGCAAGCATATGCAAATGCAAAACTACCATATAAGCCATGCACAAATGCAGATGGATCAACTGAGAATTATTACTCTGAGATATCACCATTTGTGCAGGTGGAAATGAAATGGGAAACTAAAAGCAAAATGAACCGAAGAAAGAAAATGGAAATGTGCAAGTGTTTTGATGGTAATCTTTAGGCCCCTGAACTGATCATGTTGAGATTCTTATATTCCGGCACAAGAAACAAAACTCTTCAGGCAGTGGAGTGGAGAACTCTCTTAAACAAACTCCAGAACTACTGAATAGATTCTGATTCCATTTGAAATAAAATACCAGTCGAAAGTTGAGTTGTCGTCTTGCTTCTTTCTGGATATCACAAGATGCAATTTGATAAGAAGAACAAGAAGTACTGTTTTGGGGAAGGGGAACACCAATTTGGATTCTGCAATCTCTTTTAACAACCATGAGGAAGTCCTGAACAATGAGCAATCATATTGATATACAAAATGAGACTAACAGCAAGAGAACTTGCTTACTCCTTGCTTCTGTTCATCGTTTCCATTGCTTGAAAGACTAACCCTGTTCACCGACAATTCTGCTTTATATGAATCAGAATTGAGGATCTTCCTGCTGATATTATTGTATATCTCTTTAATAACAATCTCAAAGGCTGTCTTTACGTTTGTCGAATCCAGTGCTGAGGTTTCGATAAAGAAAAGCCCTTCTGCTTCGGCGAGCGCTTTACCCTCCTCGACAGAGACCTCCCTCAGAGTCTCCAAATCACATTTGTTGCCGACCAGCATCCTTGCAACAGTTGTATCCGAGTGTGCTGCACATATAGCCCCAAGAATTACAACTAGATGCTTAGCACTAAGCAAATAAATACATGCTCTGAGAAAGTTTAGCTATACATATACCTAAACATGATTGAGGAGATTGAAAAGGGCATGGAGATGATGATTAGTCACAAAGATCATAGATACTTAGATTTACAACTCAGACTGAAATCTCAGGTAGCATCATGAATCATTAAGGTTTTCATTAGATTTGTCACCTCAAACCATGTCTACCAATACATTTATCATGTTCACTGACAATAACAACTAGGCTTACAACTGCCAATACATTTATCTTTGCTTGTATTATACTGTATATGATGCTTCAAAAGGAAAAGTAAAAGAAAAAAAAACTTAGATTTGGAAAATCAGTTAATCCTTTTTCCTTTCTCTGACAACTAGTCTACGTATTAGTTAAAAGAATCCTAGCAATATATGAAATTAAGCTATTTATTGCTTGGTTGCTACAGTGGTGTAACAAGGGAAAATATCTTTGCAGATTTACTCTCTACCAATGAAAGGGAAAGTGAAGGGTCCATAAAAGACAAGTATCACAGTTGTCCTATGCATAAAAGATCAATGTACAAATGTGGGCTGGAAGGAGTGACTCATGCGCCACTCCAAAGAAACTTGGTGAACGTATGTCATATCTACTTCATTCATCAAGCCAATAATCATGGTTACATTTTGATGAGCAATTAAAAGGAAAAGTTATGGTTTTATAATCGCTTCAGCTAAATAGGAAGGTTTTTTGTCTAACAGAGGAGCTTTAAGAGTGGAAGATGTTGGTCAATCTAAAGACAATATCAAAGAAAGTGAAGCTGACTAAAGGAAAAATGGGGAGGCAGGTATGTGAAGGATAAATGTACTATTAGAGATATAACACCTCTTCATCACATTTTGTTTTGTTAATCATCTGTTTCATAATTGGACAATCCCAAGAATATTCAGAGCCATATATCAGCAAGCAAACCACCAATCTTACTGTAAATTCTTTGCATCTGACTTTGTCATTGCTCTGATTACCATCAGACCTACAACTGGTCTCAGAGGAAATAATTCAAACACGTTCAGGGTGGGATCCAACATACTCATCAGCCATTCAAAGAGTTCTTCCTCTTTCAACTGTGATTTTGCTGTATAAATTAGAGATCTAAAAAACCACTTTATTGTCATATTTAGTTTTCTTTAGGCGAAAGCTAATGACTTTCTTGTAGACAAGCAAGCATTGGAGAGCATCGTACTGTTGAGCTCGTCGAGCCAGCGGGCGATGCTGTCGAAGGTGGAGCAGCGGGAGATATCGTAGACGAGGAGGGCGCCGAGGGCGCCGCGGTAGTAGGCGGAGGTGACGGCGCGGAAGCGCTCCTGGCCGGCGGTGTCCCAGATCTGGGCCTTCACCTCCTTGCCGTCCACGTCCACGCTCTGCGTCTGGAACTCCACCCCGATGGTGGCCTTGGAGTGCAGGTTGAACTCGTTCCGCGCGTACCTCGACAGCAGGTTCGACTTCCCCACCGCCGAGTCCCCTATGATCACCACCTTGAACAAGTACTCCTCCTCCTCCATCTCTCCTCCCTTGGCTGTGGCTCACACTCTTCTTTCCTATACCACCAACGAATGCGTGAATGGGACAAAGAAAGAAAGATGATGGAGGTCGATGTTGTCTCCTTTTTGTCTAATAAGAGGTGGGAGGGTGGCAGGCAGCCAAGGAAGGATAAATTGGTGGGAGGGAGGAAAGCAGTAGAAAGAGAGTAAAAGGTGTGGTTAATGCATGGCACGTTACATAGTTGACGACACCGAATTAGTGGACGTGACTGCACGTCCTTTTCATTCGTTCTTACTTTATTTCTGTCGAGAGAGAGAGACTGCAATGGAAGCCTGTGACCGCTCAACCTTCGCTCTTCTTTCTCCATTGTATATGAAGAGCTACGTGAGCCTTAGAGAGAGAGAGATGAATGTAAATCTGTGACTGCACAACCTACTCTCCTCTTTCTCCCTTGTCTTTGATGAGCTGGGACAGATATATATATATATATATATATATATATAGAGAGAGAGAGAGAGAATAATGGAATAATACTGTGACTGCACAACCTTCTCTTTTATTTCTCCCATAAATTTGATGAGCAGGAGAGACATATAGAGAGAGAGAGAGAGGAGTTGCGGTTGAGTTGAATGGAATGGAAGAGACTGACGACTGCACAACAATCTTGTCTCTTCTTTGTCCCTTGAATATGATGAGCGTTGAGAGATCTACAGATAGAGAAGGGTGGGGATTGATGAGTGAGTTGAACTGTGACAGTATAACCTTCTCTCTTCTGTTCTTTTCCCATTGATATGCTGAGCTGGGGAGATAGAGAGAATGCGTCTGTGGTGGATGGGTTGAATTGAATGGAGTCTTGGAATCAGACAAGCTATTGTGGGGTTGGATTGAAGAGGTCAGGCATGTGACACAAGAGAGAGAGAGAGAGAGAGAGATGTCATGGGTTTTAGTCATGTAATATGTAATATGATTCTTGATCTTGAATGACTATGGGTTTGTTTTAGTGGTGGTGGTGTTCATGTCTTCTTGATGTCATTTAAATTCTATCCATTCTCACCTATCTAATAAGTATTAATACACAAATAAATTATTTTTGATATATTGAATCCCGTGGATGAGATGAAAGATATTACACTCGTGAATCACAGTGTCAATCCTCTTTTCTGATATTGATGTTCATGAGTCACGAAAATAATCACTCGTAAAATATAATTATATATATGATGAAATATATTATTTTTTTAAAAGAATATACGAGTATTGCAGCCAATATACTAAGGCCTACACACAATTGCCCTTTTAATCGACAATGATATTTTGAATTAAGTAATTGTCATTGAAGTTTATAGTTACTTATGCATACAAGCATCAATATAAAAAAAATCATTATATATATTTTATTCCTGAACATTTATTAGAAAGAAATAATATTAGTTAGTAAGAGAATTACATGCATAAACATGAGTTTCAAAAAATTTGTTCATCTTGCCATGGTTATTAGGAATAATTTTCCTTTTGAATTTTTTTGTAAAAAGAAAAATATTAAGTATAGTCCCCAAAATGTTTTGTTAGAATATTTATCTTTGAATCTGGTGATAGGTAATAGAAAGAAGTTTTAGGTGTCCTAATGCAAATGATTAATTACAGATTACCTTTAACATCTCGGGTTATACATTTTTAAAAATTATATTATGATTTATATACTTATTAAGAGTATAATATCCAGTTAAAAATATAATTTCATAAGATTAAAAATTAAAAAAAATATTAAAATAAATAAGTTTAAATGTTTCACTTTCGGGATCTCAAATATAAAGAAAGATCGAAATACTAAAGAGAGTTAATTATAAGAATAATATATAATTAATCATATATTAAAAAGTAAATTATGGTCAAAGCTTACTCACATATTGGTGATTAATATTAAGAGACATTTGTATGGAAGCTACGAATAAATATTTTTTTGTGATGGAATAATAATTAGATTTGATAGGATGATTCTGAAAACTATTTTTGGTCCAATAAAAATCGAATCAAAGCAACCCAAAAAAAATATTAAAATAATTATAAAAGAAATTGAAATATATTTCCAATGTACACCCCAAAATAAATATACTAATTTAAATTACAAAAATCCATATTGTCAGAAGAAAATTGAGATCCCCCAACCAAACATTAGAAATCACGCTAAATTCGTGCGGTCGATTGATGTGACTCGGATATTTTCCTCAGCCTCATATCCGGCTCGAACAGGACAAAGCCGGGCGATATCGAGTTTATAGCGTACTGCACACGAATGATGTATCCACCAATGATCTACAGCCACAGTGTAATACAGCCAAGACGAAACGTCGAATCTAGCCATCTGGCCTTTTGTGGCTGGTCTTTTAGGTGTTGTGTGTATGAAGCATCACACAAGGAAGCTGCTCGCCAATTTGCTCGGATCGTCCGAGCTACATGTGGTTCGAGTGGGGCGGACATGTGACATTACCATAATACCCCTTAAATTTGAGAACAATAGCCCTTCCAACGCATTCCTTACGGGATGATGATATCATTTCAAGGACGAAGTCGATCTTTTTAATCCGCGTTCTGCACGGTTTCGTTTCGGAGTCATCGGCACTTCCAGCTCGAAATGGCGCTTCGGATCGCCTTCTCGGCTCCTTCGATTCGATCGCCGTCGTCGTCTTCATCTTGCACGCCGTCGGCCTCCTCGCTGAACCGATCCTTGGGCTGTCGACCCCAGCGTCGGTCTTCGGGCGGGTCCCTCGGGGCCTCCGGCGCCGGCGGGCGGGCCGTGGCGGCGAGGTCCAGCTTGGAGACGGCCGTCGGGCAGGTGACGGAAGTCGACAGGGATACCTTCTGGCCCCTCGTCAAGGCCGCCGGAGATAGGGTTGTCGTCCTCGACATGTACACCCAATGGTAAGCCACGATCCATCCTCCCCTGCGTTCCTAATTTCTATTATAAGATTGAGTCATTTTGGATTTGTATTGCTCTAAAGCACATTGTTTGATGCTGATTACCAGTTGAAGTCGTTTCGTCAACCTGAACTGACCGATTTGATCTATTGGGTTGCTCAGATTCAAGATTCTGGTATGGTATCAAGTAGGATTTGTAATTGGATCGGTATGTAAATTGAGGTGCCTTTTGTCACTCAACCTAAGAGAATAGATGTGTCCCGACTCAGAAAACCTAGTGTTGATAGCTAGTTTTGCTTTAAGTCGTGTGGCATCGAGCGGCTTTCAAAGAGTCAGCCTCCTCATAACCTTGTGTAGTACCTTAACAATATTGACAGGGAGAAGACAGATTATTGACAAGCAAAGGTACGAGTAAACTGCCAAAACATAACTTGGGATTACACAAGAATAACTGAATAACTTGGGATTTCATTAGACAACTGAAATGGACACACTTTTTTCACCCGGGACAGTCGCGCGATAAAAGGTTCAAGATTGGATCATTGCATTGTCTTGTGGCCGGTGTCACGTAGAAACTTGTGTGTGGGAGCTTCTGAATCTGTTAGGTTGCCCAACTGATTTATAGTGGCAAATACTTGACTCTACCAAGTTTTAATAATTTCTCGATTGAATCACATTCTTGTGATCTTTAGATGCTTCTACTTTATACTTTGTTCAAATTTATAGTAAGCTATCTGATCGAGAATGTTGAATAGCTGGAAAAAAAAAACTGTTGAAAGATACACTTAGAATGATAAAAAAAAAAAACTGTTGGCAGATACTTGACTTTACCGAGCTTTAATAATTTTCTCAATTGAATCACACTCTTGTGATCTTTAGATGCTTCTACTTTACACTTTGTTCAAATTTATAGTAAGTTATCTGATCGAGAATGTTGAATAGCTGAAAAAAAAAAATTGTTGAAAGATACACTTAGAATGATAACAAAAAAAACTGTTGGCAAATACTTGACTTTACTGAGTTTTAATAATTTTTAAAATCAATTGAATCACACTCTTGTGATCTTTCGATGCTTCTACTTTATACTTTGTTCAAATTTATAGTAAGTTATCGGATTGAGAATGTTGAATAGCTGGAAAAAAAAAAACTGTTGAAAGATACACTTAGAATGATAAAAAAAAAACTGTTGGAAAATACTTGACTTTACCGAATTTTAATAATTTTCTCAATTTCTTGTGATCTTGAGATGCTTCTACTTTATACTTTGTTCAAATTTATAGTAAGTTATCTGATCGAGAATGTTGAATGGCTGAAAGAAAAAAAACTGTTGAAAGATACACTTAGAATGATAAAAAAAAAAAAAACTGTTGGCAAATACTTGACTTTACCGAGTTTTAATAGTTTTCTCAATTGAATCACATCTTGTGATCTTTAGATGCTTCTACTTTATACTTTGTTCAAATTTATAGTAAGTCATCTTATCGAGAATGTTGAATAGCTGAAAAAAAGAATTGTTGAAAGATACACTTAGAATGATAAAAAAAAAACTGTTGGCAAATAATTACCGAGTTTTAATAATTTTCTCAATTGAATCACACTCTTGTGATCTTTCGATGCTTCTACTTTATACTTTGTTCAAATTTATAATAAGTTATCTGATTGAAAATGTTGAATAGCTGGAAAAAAAAAAAAAACTGTTGAAAGATACACTTAGAATGATAAAAAAAAATGTTGGCAAATACTTGACTTTACCGAGTTCTAATAATTTTCTCAATTGAATCACATTCTTGTGATCTTTAGATTCTTCTACTTTATATTTTGTTCAAATTTATAGTAAGTTATCTGATTGAGAATGTTGAATAGCTGAAAGAAAAAAAAGAAAAACTGTTGAACGATACACTTAGAATGATAAGAATTTTATGAAAGCATGGCCAATTTTCTCAATCTCTTCCCTTCTTCCCCTCATGGCCATTATTCATGAGAACATAGAATTTTCCAAATTCATCTTGGCCTTTATTCATGTCCTTTCATACATCCACTATATTTTCCTTTTGTTCCAATCATTGTACCATAACCTTTTTTTTTTCTCTGCTCATAGGTTATCCTCCTCATCTTCAGCATGCTTTTCTCAATCTCTTTGTGATCAGTATTAATTGTCTACCACGTGGCTGCACATCTAACAAAATGTACTTAGCTGCACAAGCAATTCTGGCCATTCATAACTGTTTAATTCTAGATCGATATATATCTGATGATGTAACTATCTAGCTAGAACTCCTTTTTTCTCTTTCTCAAAACATAGATTAGTTTGCCTTTTAATTCTATGAACTATTCTCCGTCAAGAATGGATTCCTGTTTTTCACTCTTATTTAAATACGTAAAACAGGCAGAACCACCAAATGTTCACTGTTGCAAATCTTTGCAATGCAGGTGTGGCCCTTGCAAGGTGATGGCCCCCAAATTTCTCAGATTGTCCGAGGAATACCTTGATGTTACATTTATGAAGCTTAACTGCAATCAAGAAAACAAGGCATGTTGATGCTTTTCTTATGAGGATTCTCAACTTCTACCTTGATCCTTGCTCTGATCTTTGCAAATTTCCTTGCAGCACCTAGCCAAGGAGTTGGGAATAAAAGTTGTGCCAACCTTTAAGATTCTCAAGGATGGGAAGGTGGTAAAGGAAGTAAGAGGGGCCAAGTTTGATGATTTAGTACTGGCCATCGAGACAGTGAAATCAAGTTGACATTCTTCTACTTGAACAAACACCTCCAGTTTATCAAATACTATGTCTATGATTCTACAGATGAAAAAGTTAAATTATATATGTTGAATTTGACTATCTGGGGTGCTTCATTGGCTGTAAAAACATTGTAAGGATATAATGAAATTTAATGTCTTTTAATTAAGATGAACTAGTTATTGATTTCTGAATAGCCTTCATTAAGTTTGGTCTGTTCAACTAATTGTAATAAGGATTGTGTTTCTTAATGTGCACTTTTACATGGGTATTCATGGTCTCATTCTCAATACAAATTACAAATAATACCTATAAGAGTTTTAGGGCTAATTACATATTATTTTCTGTAGTTAGATCTCTTTAATATTTCGATCTCTAGATTTGAAAAATTTATATTGAAATCTTTATAGTTATGAAAATGAAACATCTAGGTCAATTTATCCTGATGCTGTTGATATTACCGACAGAAACATAAAAATAATGGGAAAAAAAGGATAATTTTAACGTTTCAGTTACATTTTTTATGACGATAAATAACGACGCTACTAGAGGCCATGGGTAACTGTAGAGGAAGAACAGCGACAAGAGGTGAAGTAAGGGAGAGGAGGAATAGAACAACACAGATATCGACGTAGATACCAACGCAGATATAGAGCGTTAGCATCTACATCATCATCTTCTTCCTCTTTCCTTGCCTTATCTTCTTCTTCTCTCCTTGCCTCATCTCTTGTCGTCGCTCTCTCTTATCATCCACAGCAGTCACTCGTAACTCTCAACGATATTGTCATTCTCAACCATAAAAAACGTAACTAGGTTGTTGAATTTCTTTTTTGCTCATCGTTTTCGTGCTTCTATCGGTAAAATCAATGATGTTAGAATAAATGAAGTTAGATGTTTCACTTTCATAACTATAGAGATTCCAATATAAATATTTTAAGTCTAGATACCGAAATGCTAAAAAGATTTAACTATAGAAACAAAATCTATAATTAGTCCAAACTTTTATGATGTTATGATTTAGATACTCACTTAATATTAATCATATTTAAATATTATTTTTTAATATAATCAAATTTTGTCTTCCGTCATTATTAATTTTTTATTGCAAAATCATACATACATTATTATCATCATTAATTAGTAATTTTCATATATAAACTTCAGAACCTACGGGTGTTCTATTATTCTATTATGATTTATTTTGATCAATTTCAATTGACACCCTTATAAAAAATATTATACATATACATTGAAGTTTAATGGATGGAGTGACATGTATGAAGGATTTAAATATTCAAAAGTATATATGTTTATCTAAAAAATTGTAGGGGCAAATATTCTACTTCCAAAATTTTCAATGGATAGAGAGATAACCCCCCCCCCCCCCCTTTTTTTGTCATCATGAACACTCTCTTCTTACTCAAAGAAAATTACATGCACTGTGACATTCTTTTTCTTTTTATGTGCAGCCCTCTCATTTATTTCTCCCACTTTAATTCATTTTCCTCATTACTTATCTTTTCATCCTCCTACTTTCATGTTTCACTCAAAGAAAGATTTTTCTCTTCATTACTAGTTAGATTATTTTTTTAATGATATTATAGAAATTTTTTTTATGAGATAACTACGGAAAGCTCTTTTCCTTGTGTCATAATAATCAAGAATGAAAAATATATCCTCTCCAAAAACAACAAACAAGAAAATCAACGTATACATATAATTGACATAATACGAGCGAAATAACTAGTAAACAATAATAAAGAGTTTTTTAGTTATTTAAAATATTAATATTTTGAATTCAACGATCATCATTAGTTGAAAATTCTAATTTATGTTTATATCCTTACGACCTTTTCTTCGAGTTCTATGATGTTCAAAATACTAAAATGTTTTTATGTATTTTATATTATATATTTAATTTAAAAATATCTACTAATAATCATGATAGTAGTATTAAAGCATAAGGTGGATGTTCCAAATGTTTCATATTTGGAGTCAACCTTTGTTCGGCTTTGACATGATATTAGCATAAGTGAAGGAATATTTTTAGGATGAACGAAAGTAATCGGACTTTAATTCAAATTTTATTTATATTCCAAAATTTGAAATAGATCATATTCATTTGGTATGAGCAGAAACAATGGGATGAATCAAAAGAGTTCTACACTACCAACTTAACGTGAAGAAATGAAATAAGTGTCAAAAAAATACGAAATAAAAAAAGAAAAGGAAATGAATTTTATTTATACTAAGTGCATTTTGTCTATTGCTATCTTTTAACTCCTCTGACTTTTAAATGTTTTTTTACCTATTTATTTTTATTTTGAATGAGAGAAAGGGCTTTGAGTTTGTTATGAATGTCAAAAAAAAAAAAAAAAAGGTTAACAAAGGATTCTTAACAAACAAATTTCACATGCTTATGTGATAGAGGATTCAAATAGTTTAAAAAACTAAATATACTTTGATAATTTTGACAATGGAGTTAGATTCATGAGAGTGATTTTCACAAGATTATTGATCATCGAGGAGTTACTTATTTTATGAATCGTCAAAGCCTTATGGTTAATAAAATTATATCGATCATGCGTCAAATTATGTATGTATCGTACTCTCTTACCTCCGATCAAGTAGTAATTATTTTATGAATAAACATTTGTAATAGAAATATATACCGAGTGTTATTTATGAAAACTTATCCTAATACTAATACTACCACTAATTAACTAGTTTTATAAATTTATTCTTTTACCTCTGAGATAATATATTTGTCCTTCCAAATCTTAGTGTTTAAAATTTACATACATATTCCTCTAAATATTTAAATAATTCATATATGCCATCCTCCTCAATCTTGGCTCAATAAAATTACAGAAAGTACTAAACATCATGATTCCTATTAAACTTAAAAAATAATTATTAAATACCTAAAACACTCTTTATAATTTTTGGATGCTTTTATTGATATCAAATTGAGTTTCAACATCACACTATGTTAAGATCAAAGTAAAGGAAATTATTTCCAATGTTGTATCCGTACATTCTTGAGTATTGTAGGGATATACTTGCATTTAGAGAGATAAATACCGAAATCATTAATTTCGATATATATATATATATATATATATATAATATGTATATTATATTACCCAACTACTACTACTATCACTACTAATAATAATAATAATAGTAAACAAAAGGGAAGATCTCCACGCAGTGACATCAAAAGGGGACGGTCCCAATCGATTTGAGGCGAGGCCTACAAGAAGCGAAGGTGCGGAGATACTCCCAACTCCCCCACGCCGTCGCCGCCCCGCCCCGCCCCGATGATACCCGTCGACGAAGCCCTCCGCATCGTCCTCAGCGTGGCGGAGCGCCTGCCGCCGGTGGCCGTGCCGCTCCACGAGGCCCTCGGGCTCATCCTCGCCGAGGACGTCCGCGCCGCCGACCCTCTCCCTCCCTATCGCGCCTCCATCAAGGCCTCTGCTTAACAGTCTCTCCTCTCTTTCTTTTTTGCGGTTGTTGTTCCTTTGCAAGTCTTTAGTTTCATGTGCTTCATCTGAGACTGGCTCGCTCGCGCTGCAGGATGGATATGCGGTGGTCGCTTCGGACGGGCCTGGAGTGTATCCAGTGATCACGGAGTCCAGAGCCGGCGATGATGGTGTGGGCGTGGTCGTTACTCCTGGAACTGTCGCTTATGTGACGACCGGAGGTGATTCTCTTCTTTTGATTCTTTTCCCTTCTATTTTTTTCTATTTCTGATTTCCATGTGCCAAAATTTGTGTCAATTTTGATTTCCGGAAAATTAGGTGTCTAAATGGATGTGGTAATAGTCAACAATGTTTTCTATTCCTGGATTTACCATCATAAGTATCAAGTGTTCAGCATCCCACTGGCCCAACGTAAAGTCTATTAGATGTTGGTAACTGTTTCTATTAGGTGTCGCTGTGGTTGGTGCTAAAAAGTTTCAAGTAGAAGTTGACCTTCTATTTTTTAGTTAGTTTTCTTGCTGAAATTTTCATCTTCTTAATTGATAAAACATTAAAATGCTGATATCTGCTATGTAAATCCCTACTGTTACATCATTGTCATAGGTTTATAAAGTATGCTTAAGTATGACTAAATTCCAAGAATATGGAACTGATAAATTCTAAGGATGATAAAGCAACGATTGCATTTGCATGATATATTTAAAGTTCATATATTTCTAAAATTAGCTGTAGGTTAAACAGAATACTCCAGAAGATGCAATCTTCAAATAAGAACTACATATGACTCGTTTAAGGAACAAGCATTATTTTCGCGGTTTATTTCAATCTGATATAAAACCTCACACTAATTAATAAAAGAGAAGAAAATCCAGATGGAAGAGAGATGTACCAGGTTTGAGTTTTTTAGAGTTGTGAAATTGACAGAGGTATACATAACTATCAATGTTAGAGTGCACAGTTGTTGGATGAGATGTTGGATCCAAGACACAATCTTCAAATAAGAACTACCTTTGACTTGTTCAAGGGAAATACATAACGTTCATGGATTAATGGGTCTGATATAAAACCTCAGACTTATTTATCAAAATGACTAAAAAATTAAAAAAAGGAATTTCCTGATGGAGAGGAAGATTTACCAACTTTTGAGATCTTTAGAGTTGTGAGATTGACAAGTGTATGTAGCCTACCAAGATTTGAGTGTGATGAGATGTTGGCAGGAGGGACATCTATGGTTGAAGGTGTAGTGATACAAACAAGAAGAATGACAAAAAATTCTGTTGTGCCAGAAGTGGTCAGAATGATCTAAATTTCATATATTTCCCATTTCATTTGTAGAGCAATTATTTAATAAATATAAAACTAATTTTCCTTAAATTATGAAAAGAAGTTTTTACCCAATTTACCAACCCAAAATATGGAAAGTGGTTGTGTAGTGAAAAAAAAAACGAAATGAATGTGTCTTTCCAAGTGGAAACCTTTTTTCTGGAATTTTTGCACGGAATGACCAAAACTAAGAGTATCTGGAACTATTTGCAATTATTTCAATTATCTACTCTGTCTCATGTTTTGAAACCTCACAAAACAATTTGCTTATGGAAATCCTCAACCAGATTTTTAATTTTATGTTTGTAAGAAACTTATCTAGGTAGCATGAGGGGCAATGTGAATACTGTAGTAGTTATTCTTCTAACTTTCATCCTTAACCAATTTACTGCAACTGCATGATACTAAATTTTTATTACATGTCTTAATTTTGTTTACTTCAGGACCAATACCTGATGGTGCTGACTCAGTTGTGCAAGTTGAGGATACTGAAGAAGTGACAGACAATGTGGATGGGTTAAAGAGGGTCAGAATATTGGTGGGAGTACCACTTGGAAATGACATTCGTAATGTGGTACATTAATTGGAGTCATTCAGTTTTGTTTTAATATTATTACTTTATAGACAAGTGAAACAGAAGGTCTGAAATATCGATTAGTTCAGTTTGCCTAAATTTTCCCTTAACAGCTTGGTGACACTTACATTGGATTCAAGTACCAAAGATACTCTGTGCATCCGACTTTGAACACCATCAATTTGTCAGCTTTCGTGTAATGACATTGTTGTTTCTCTTTTCAATGCCATTCGAATTACTACATTTTTTGTGTTTCTCTATGCCCTTGCTTTAGGCCATCCACTTCATTTTCTAATTCACATCCTTTTGTCCTACAAATCTGTAAGTTTAACTGGAAAGGGAGAAGTACCAAACCATATTGGGTTCAAATCACAAAAACAAGCTCTCTAAATAATATTCAGAGGGAAGGTAACCTAAAAACTCAATAAGTCAGCACCGTCAGCTACTATAACACCATATGAAAGAAAAAAAGCCACCATTGATATAATTACGACAGACTATCACGGACTTAGTTGGTTTTGCTTAAGTCGTGTGACACCCTTGCGTGTTCATCCGCAAAGGTCAGCCTCCCTGAAACCTCTTATGGTCCCTTAGGACCTACAAAAGAGAAAACGAGTTAGAGAAAGCACCTCACTCGGGATCCATAAGCAATCATTTCAAGAAACACTTCATAACCAATGCAAATTATAAACAAACTTTACAAGCTCTGAACGGTTGCACAACAAAGGGTCCAAAATGGTCCACTACAGATCGATATCTCCCACAAGTGTCCACATCACACAACCGTTATTTACAAGCCTAAAATGACCACCAAACCCAACTAACTTGGGGCTGCTAAGCCTTCGATCGTTCCTCTATATGCTGTGTAAAGCATGAACAAACCAAAAGACACGGACATACATGAGCATTACATTAAACACCTTGTTTACAATTTTGTCCATGACATTGTCCCCCACTTATTCCTTCGACGTCCTCGTCGAAGCCTCTGCCGACACTACAACTCCTCGCCTTTGTTGAGTCTTCAATCTTGGCTCCCAACTGCTCTCCGTCATTGTTGTTGAGTAGTTGAACTTTTGATCCGCCAGACAGCTTCAACTCGCCAATGACTATGACTCTAGTGTGAGGTTGGTTGAGTTGTGTTGATCCTTGTTGGTTCCGACGAATCCTTCAGATGAAGGAAAAGACCATCCTTAGTATGCACCAGTCTCTCAAATGCCTCATGTCGCTTGAACTGGGTGGATGCATGTTGGAGCTTTAATGAGCATCGCCTCGCAAACTTTTTGAAGTTTTTTTGGGTCCTCCCTCCACAAAATTTGTCAATCGACTCTTCTTTCACTTAGTTGTCACTTCCAAGTAAGTTCGCATCACTTCCGCTTTCTATTGATATTCTGTTGAAAAATGAAGCGGATAATCTACTCTCAGTAGTACTGATTACCATTGGTGATGATTTGACAACTATTATCTTTCATTATCTTAAGAGTAGAGATCCTTTGCTGGATAAATAAGAGGATTGGGGTACTCGGTTTCGCCCATTCTCTTAAGAGTTGAGAAGGCAAAGGTTACTTGACTTCTCTTGCCTCCTCGAGGGTTGTACTCCATGCATCGAGTTGGTTATTGGCCTTCGCTTGCTCTTTGCTCACACTTCTGAAGCACTTGAAGTGTTTGCACTCCGTGCGTTGAGTTAGCTACTGTGATTCACCTTCTCAATGCCATCGAACTTCTGGAATGCAAGAAGTATTCACCCCAACTTGGAGTAAGTCTCTAATAGTTTTAGCCGCCTCTGGGATTGTACCGTCTTCTCCATCAACCCTGCCATCTACTCCACTGAGTAGCAAAGGTACAGCACCGCATACTGCCTACTTCGTTCCTTGGTCGTGTACTCTTGCATGACCCGAAGTCCTTCACTTTCGGCTATCTTGATGAGAAGCTCGTCGACACCAGTCTTACGAAGTTCCCTGGCCTCTGCTCTTCAGCCTTGTCTTGGTACTTGGAGTTTGCCTCCGCATGCTTCACCTTCTTGGCCCCTTTCACGACCAAGCGCTCTCACTCCATGAGAGCAAGGGATCGATAACTTCACAGAAGTCTCGCTTCTGTGGTACCATGGCGCTATCATACCCATGACCCTACTATCCGTCGCCTCACATCTGCTTCCCTTTCTTCACGATCGATAGATATGTCTCTGTGGCACTCCTCCGAGTCCACCTCTATTCTAACTGATGCTTTGTTTTGGGTAGCTAAGTCCCTCTGGACTCGTCGTTACTTCCTCGCCCCTTTCGACCCCCTGCTTCAACATCTCTGTGTTCTCCAAGCAGTTATCCTTAGTCGATGGAAAGACAGACTGCAACTCCCATGTATGACCTCTGCCATCATGTTGCAGGGTTCGCATCGACTCTGTTCTCCTTAGCTTTCTTGGTAGCAACGCTCGCTTACTCGGCCTTGTCCTCTAACTTATCGGGCTCCCTTAAACGAATATGAGCTCTGGAGCAATCCAACTCTCCAATCGCTTTGATCATACCTTCGCATGATCAAGTCCCTCCCATGGGACTCACCTGTACTTGCATTCGAACTTTTCCCTCGGTGGTACACAACCCCCATATGCTGATGACCAAGTCTTTCATCCGATGTAAAATTCGATGCACGCACGGAAGACCCGCCTCTGCGGTATCATGACTTTCACTCCTTGAATCCATAGCCCTTCTTGTTGTCGTGTTGTTCACCGAAGTGGAGCTCCCAGTAGCTCCCAATCATACCTCTGTATGATATAGTCCCTCACGGGACAAGATTCGTGTGTATCACATTGGCACGAACTGTTCCACCATGATTCGTTGCACCATGTCGCCTCCTGGTGATATCTCCATTGCATTCTGATCCTTGTGGGATGAACTCTGATTGTGATCTTTCCATGTGTGGCCTCTGCTAACACATTGCAGGGCCTCTTCCACCTTTGATTGTGTTCGCTCTTTTGGAAATCGACCTTCGTCCACCCGCTCTTGGGTCACACCTAGACGAAGCACTGGTCTAGGACAGTTCGTCGCCTAGTAGCTCTCGGAGTTCACCGACTTCGCTGAAATTTGTGCACCATTGTCTGGATCTTGGGCCTCTGCCCCTACCAGCACAATCTTCGCCGCGCACCGCATTCTTTATAATAACATGAATGGCAGCACTGTGGCTTATTCTTCAAGAGTACTCGCCTCCGCGTCTTCTTGCCTCGTGCCAAGGCCTTCTGAACCCAACTTTGCTTTCGCAAGTTGAGTCGTCTTAGTTCCTCCATCAAATGCTTCTCCGAGATAAGGTGCATGTGCCCAGAAGCTCCCTTCGTCTTTGGCATTATGCAAGATGAGTCCGCTCCATTAGAATGAAGGACCTATGGAACGACATGATCCCGCTCTTGCTTCTATAAGAGTTCATGTCCTTTACCTCTGTCCAAGGAAAGCTCTGTGCCTCCGCTCCATGTTCCATCTTCTATGATGGCTCCCTTCATTCGGCTTAGGTACTTCGCCAAGTTGCTCCGCTCCTTGTTTTGCATTGAGTTGATGGTGGCCCCCGACCCACCATTCCACGGGTCAGCCCTTCGTTGAGTCCGATCTCCATATCGACTCTATGTGTACCTTCATCTTATGTTGCCTTAGGTCGCTTCCCTACAAGATTTCGCAATGCATTCCCCCAATGTATTATCTCAAGCGAGATCATGCGACAACACATCGCTCGCTCGGTCCGTTGAGCTTTATGAAGTTGTTTTGAGGTACTCCTCAACATGTGCGGTTCGTTGCACATGGTTCTCCCTTTGGAGAGTCAGGACTTATCCCTCCTGGATATCTGTTCCGTTGGAGCAACTTCTCTCTTTACTTCCTTCACTCTGAAAGTTTCGGAGACCACTATCCCCTTGAACTACTCTGCATTGCTGAATAAACTGTGCATTGTTCTGGCTCCTGCAAACACATTTGCTAGATTGTGACTCCGCGTCAATACAGCCCCCGCTGCACCCATCAAGGCCTAGCAACATGCTTAACTCACTGCACACTTCAGCCTCCTACGGACATATCCTTCTCATGCTGAAGAGAAAGTTTCAATGCTCCATGACTTCGAGTTTCGGTCACCTTGGGATGGCCACGAACACTCTATCGTTCGCATACAATCCTCTGCATGAGTATTAAATTCTTCGAGTTAGCAATTCCCCTCACCTCTGTGAGCTTTGCACAACTCTTTCAGTCGCTGAACAACCCATTGCACCTTACATGGTCTCATCCTTTACCAAGCGCCTCGCTTGCCTTGAGCACCATCAAGTATGGCTGCCAACGTTGAGCTGTAGCTCAAATTCAGCCATCCCAACCTTTGTGCGCTACGCATTCTTCCTAGCTTGTTTGTCCTCGTGGTGCCTCTTGCGCTAAGAGTTGATCATTCATCTGAATGTCAATCTTAGATGCCTGCTCCTCTAAGCGACTCTTTTTTTCTATATCTCCATGCTTGCTTTCCCCCAAACGGTAGCGCGTGCTGGTTGCCCTCAACGCAGCCCCGCTAGGTCCCCCACGTTTGCATGCCAAGTGTTTCTATGAGTGCTTGTCCCGCTTTGATACCATATTGACACGGACTTAGCTGGATTTGCCTAAGTCGTGCGGCACCCTCGCCCCTTTCGTCCGCAAAGGTCAGCCTCCCCGAAGCCTCCCATTGTCCCTTAGGACCAACCAAAGAGAGAACGGGTTAAAAAGAACGCCTCAATCGGGATCCACAAGCAGACATGTCCGAAAAATACTTTATAGACAATGCAAAATACAAACAGACTTTACAAGCTCTGAACAGTGGCACAACAAAGGGTAAAATCGTCCATTACAGACCGAAAAGCTCTCGCACGTGTCCACATGACACAACCTTTATTTACAAGCCTAAAGAGGCCACCAACCCAACTAAAATGGGACTATTAAGCCTTCGGCCGCCCCTCTACATTCTGTACAATGCAAGAACATGCCGAACGACACGGACATACATAAGCATTACATCAAACACCCTGTTTCGAAGTTTGTCCGTGACATTCTCCCCCACTTATCCCTTCGACGTCCTCGTCGAAGCCTTTGTGAACACTGCAACTCTTCGCCTTTGCTGAGTCTTCAATCTTCTGCTCCAGTTGCAATGCGCCTCCTGGCTCCCAGCTGCTCTCCGCTGCTGTTTCTGAGTAGTCGAACCTTTGATCCGCCATGCTGCTTCAACTCGCCAATGACTCTGACTCTGGTGTGGGGTTGGCTGAGTTGTGTTGATCCTCATTGATTCCTGCGGATCTCCCAGATGAAGGAAAAGACCATCCTTACTGCGCCAGTCTCTCATTAATTCCACATGCTGCTCGAACTGGGTGGATGCTTGTTGGAGCTTTAACGAGCATCGTCTCGCAAACTTCTGAAGTTTTGGGTCCTTCCTCCACAACATCTGCTCATTGACTCTTCTTTCAGTTAGTTGTCACATCCAAGTAGGTTCGCATCACTTCCGCTTTCGATTAGCATTTCGTTGGGAAATGAAGCGGACAATCTACTCTCAGTAGCACTGATCACCATTGGTGAGGATTTGACGACTGTTGTCTTCCATTCTCTTCGAAGGGTCTTTGAACTTGTGCATAGCTCCTCTGCTGGATAGATAAGAGAATTGGGGTACTCGGTTTCGCCCATTCTCTTAAGGATTGAGAAGGCAAAGGTTACTTGACTTCGCCCGCCTCCTCGAGGTTGTACTTCACGCATCGAGCTGGTTACTGGCCTTCGCCTGCTCTTTGCTCACACTTCTGAAGCACTTGAAGTGTTTGCACTCCTTGCGTTGAGTTAGCTACTGTGATTCACCTTCTCAATGCCATTGAACTTCTGGAATGCAGGAAGTTTTCACCCCAACTTGGAGTAATTCTCTGATAGATGAGGTCGCCTCTGGGATTGTACCGTCTTCTCCATCAACCCTGCCGCCTACTCCACTGAGTAGCAAAGGTACAGCACCGCGTACTGCTTGCTTCGTTCCTTGGTTGTGCACTCTTGCATGACCCGAAGTCTTTCACTTACGGCTATCTTGATGAGAAACTTGTTGACACCGGTCTTACGAAGTTTCTTGGCCTCTGCCCTTCAGCCTTGTCTCGGTACTTGGAGATTGCCTCTGCATGCTCCACCTCCTCAGCCCCTTTCACGACCAAGCGCTCTCCCTCCGTGAGAGCAAGGGATCAATGACTTTCACGGAAGTCCCGCCTCTGCGGTACCATGGCGCTGCCATGCCCATGGCGCTACTATCCGTCGCCTCGCCTCTGAATCCCTTTTCTTCACAATCAGTAGATATGTCTCCGTGGCACTCCTCTGAGGCCACCTCCATTCTAACTGATGCTTAATCTTTGGGTAGCTAAGTCCCTCTGGACTCGTCGTCGCTTCCTCGCCCCTTTCGACCCCCTGCTTCGACACCTTTGTGTTTTCCAAGCAGTCCGTTTTGTCGATGGAAAGACAGACTGCAACTCCCATGCATGGCCTCTGCCATCACGTTGTAGAGTTTGCACCGATTCTGTTCTCCTTAGCTTCCTTGGTAGCAACGTTCGCTTACTCGACCTTGTCCTCTGACTTGTCGGGCTCCCTTAAGCGAATATGAGCTCTGGAGCAGTCCAACTCTCCAGCTGCTTCGATCATACCTCTGCATGATCATGTCCCTCCCATGGAACTCACTGGTACTTGCATTCGAACTTTTCCCTTAGTGGAACACAGCCCCCATATGCTGACGACCAAGGTTTTCGTCCGATGCAAAATTCGATGCACGCACGGAAGACCCGCCTCTGCGGTACCATGGCCTTCACTCCTTGAATCCATAGCCTTTCTTGCCGTCGTGTTGTTCACCGAAGTGGAGCTCCCAGTAGCTCCCGATCATACCTCCATATGATCTCATCCCTCACGGGACTATGTCGTGTGTGTCGCATTGCCACGAACTGTTCCACCACGATCCGCTGCACCATGTCGCCTCCTGGTGACATCTCCATTGCATTCTGATCCTTGTGGAATAAACTCGAATTGTGAACCCTCCATGTGTGGCCTCTGCCAATACATCGCAGGGTCTCCTCCACCTTCGATTTTGTTCGCTCCTTTGGCAATCGACCTTCATCCACCCACTCTTGGGTCACACCTAGATGAAGCACCGCTCTAGGACAGTCCGTCGCCTAGTAGCTCCCGAAGTCCACCGACTTCGCTGTAATTTGTGCACCATTGCCTGGATCCTGGGCCTCTGCCCCTACCAGCACAATCTCCGTTGCGCACTGCTTCCTTCATGGCAACTTGAATGGCAACACTGTGGCATATTCTTCAAGAGTACCCGCCTCTGCGTCCTCTTGCCCCGTGCTAAGGCCTTCTGAACCCAACTTCGCCTCCGCAAATTGAGTCGCCTTAGTTCCTCCATCAAATGCTCCTCCGAGATAAGGTGCATGTGCCCAAAAGCTCCCTTCGTCTTTGGCACCATGCAAGATGAGTCCACTCCGTCAGAATGGAGGACCCATGGAACAACATGATCCTGCTCTTGCCTCTACAAGAGTTCATGTCCTTTACCTCTGTCTAAGGAAAGCACTGTGCCTCTGCTCTATGTTCCAACTTCTCTGCTGGCTCCCTTCATGCGGCTTGGGTACTTCGCCAAGTTACACCCAAGTTGCTCCGCTCCTCGTTTTTGCATTGAGTCGATGGTGGCCCTCGCGCCCACCATTCCACGGGTCAGCCCTCCCTTGAGTCCGATCTCCATATCGACTCTAAGTGTGCCTTCATTTAAGTTGCTTCAGGTCGCTCCCCCACTTGATCTCGCAATGCATCCACCCATGCATTCTCTCGAGCGAGATCATGTGACAACTCCTCGCTGCTTGCTCGGTCCATTGAGCTTCGTGGAGTTGTTGTTTGTGAGGTACTCCTCCTCAACATGTGAAGTCCGTCTCACATGATTCTCCCTCTGGAGAGCCGAGACTTATCCCTCCTGGATAACTGTCCCGTTGGAGCAATATCTCTCTTCGTTTCGGAGACCACCATCCCCTTGGACTACTCCGATCTGCTGAACAAACTGTGCATTGTTCTGCCTCTTGCAAACGCACTTGCTAGACTGCGCCTTCACGTCAATACAGCCACCGCTGCACCCCTCAAGGCTTAGCAACATGCTGAACTCGTTGCACACTTCAGCCTCCTTCGGACGTATCCTTCGCATGCCGAAGAGAAAGTTTCAATGCTCCATGACGCCGAGTCTCGACCGCCTTGGGATGGCCACGAACAATCCATCGTCGGCATACAAGCCCATGCATGAGTACCGAATTCTTCGAGTTAGCAATTCCCCTCACCTCTGTGAGCTTTGCACAACTCTTTCGGTCGCTGAGCAACTCATTCCACTTTGCATGGTCTCGTCCTTTTGCCAAGCGCCTCGCTTGCCTTGAGCACCATCAAGTAAAGTTGTCAACGTTGAGCCGAAGCTCAAACTCAGCCATCCCAACCTTTGTGCGCTCCACATTCTTCAAAGCTTGCCTGTTCTCGTGGTGCCTCTTGCGCGAAGGGTTGGCCATTCCTCTGAATGCCAATGTTAGATGCCCGCTCCTCTGAGCGACTCTTTTCCCTACATCTCCATGCCCGTTTTCCCTCAAACGGTCGCGCGTTGCTGACTGTCCTCAACGCAGCCCCGCTAGGTCCCCCACGTTTGCATGTCAAGTGTTTCTATGAGTGCTTGTCCCGCTCTGATACCATATGACACGGACTTAGCTGGATTTGCCTAAGTCGTGCGACACCCTCGCCCCTTTCGTCCGCAAAGGTCAGCCTCCCCGAAGCCTCCCATTGTCCCTTAGGACCAACCAAAGAGAGAACGGGTTAAAAAGAACGCCTCAATCGGGATCCACAAGCAGACATGTCCGAAAAACACTTTATAGACAATGCAAAATACAAACAGACTTTACAAGCTCTGAACAGTGGCACAACAAAGGGTAAAATCGTCCATTACAGACCGAAAAGCTCTAGCACGTGTCCACATGACACAACCTTTATTTACAAGCCTAAAGAGGCCACCAACCCAACTAAAATGGGACTATTAAGCCTTCGGCCGCCCCTCTACATTCTGTACAATGCAAGAACATGCCGAACGACACGGACATACATAAGCATTACATCAAACACCCTGTTTCGAAGTTTGTCCGTGACAATATGTCACAGATTTAGCTGGTTTTGCCTAAGTCGTGCTGTCACGGACTTAGCTGGTTTTGCCTAAGTCGTGCGGTACCCTTGCGTGTCCGTCCGCAATGGTCAGCCTCCCCGAAGCCTCTCATGTTCCTTAGGACCCACAAAAGAGAGAACGAGTTAGAGAAAACGCCTTATTCGGGATCCACCAGCAAACATTTCTGAAAAACACTTTATAGACAATGCAAATTACAAACAGATTTTTACAAGCTCTGAACAGTTACACAACAAAGGGTAAAATGGTCCATTACAGACCGAAAATCTCTCACACGTGTCCACATGACACAACCTTTATTTACAAGCCTAAAACGATCACCAACCTAACTAAAATGGGACTATTAAGCCTTCGGCCGTCCCTCTACATGCTGTACAAAGCATGAACATACCAAAAGACACGGACATACATAAGTATTACATCAAACATCCTGTTTAGAAGTTTGTCCGTGACAGTGCGGCACCTTGCGTGTCCGTCCGCAAAGGTCAGCATCCTCGAAACCTCCTATGGTCCCTTAGGACCTACAAAAGAGAAAACGAGTTAGAGAAAGCACCTCACTCGGGATCCACAAGCAATCATTTCAGGAAATACTTCATAACCAATGCAAATTACAAACAGACTTCACAAGCTCTGTACGGTTGCACAACAAAGGGTCTAAAATGGTCCACTACAAATCGATATCTCACACAAGTGTCCACATGACACAACCTTTATTTACAAGCCTAAAATGGCCACCAAACTCAACTAACTTGGGACTGTTAAGCCTTTGACCGTCTCTCTACATGCTGTGTAAAGCATGAACAAACCAAAAGACACGGACATACATGAGCATTACATGAAACACTCTGTTTACAATTTTGTCCGTGACAAGACGCTGAGGATCAATGTTCAACAAAGTTATTAGGAAGATTTCAGAATTAGATTTTTAAATGTCTTTAGTTGAGGCCCAATAACTTTATTTAAAGGTGGAGATAATGCATGATTTGATAATAAATTAACTGATAAGAGTTTTTTCTTTGGTCATCTTTTCTTCCTTTCCGGTTATTGTTTAATTTCTTCCTTCGGTTTTATTATTATTTTCCAGTGGAACAGTGAACATTCCCCTATAAAATCTGTAAAATAGTCCTGTAGTGGTTGAACTTTGTAAACCAACATCACATTTATATTGGAGCTTTTAGTTCCTGTTCTTCCACTTTCTTATTAAGTTCTTTCTTTTACAATATATGGTCCTTGGATCTTGAAAAAAATCAAGCATGGATCTCTAGACTTAATCTTCTATGTTGATACCAAAAACTTCACATGTACTAATTAAAATACAACATAGATGTATTTACGTAGATTATGAAATACAGGACAAGTATTTGATCAAATATCATGAAACTGTTTTTGGATATTCAAGTAATAGGTACATTTACATGGAGACATTTAGTGTTATATAGTGTCCTATACTTCAAGTAAAATTTAGAGCAAATTGCTTATATCAAGGTGAGAATCAGAATTCTTTATTGAACAGTTTAAAAAGAATACTTTCTGGTTGGTTATTGACTTACTGTTGATTTAGTGCTATTTCATGATAGACAGTTAGATTTAAGAGATATCCCAGTGTGTGGTGACCTAAATTTTAGCTAGGGAAATAACTATTACAAAAGGCTGAATTGTTGTTATTTTAAATCAAAAGAAATGTGAAGCCATTGAAAAGTATGTCTGTGTTGAACTGATTAGACTGACAATAGTCTGATGTAGTGATGTTCAGTATATTATTATATATTGGATTTTCTAAATTTATTTAGTTGTAGGCTATTGATTCATGTAATATAAACATAATTCATGTAATATTAGCATCGGGCGCTTCGGGAGCGCCTGGGTTAAACCAGGTGACCGAACTAGATTTTTAGGTCTGGTTGGTCTCCGGTGCTTTAGTTGGTTCAATCGAACCAATTAAATCACCGATATCAGGCTCCCTCTTGCGATTTCCCTGACTTCCCCAACCCTAACACTCGCGATTTTGTCGCCGAGATTTCTTCTCCGCTGTCGTTGCTCTCTGCTGTCGCTGCCACTGTCGTTGCTCACTGTTACTATCGCTACTCGCCGCTGCCACAATCGCTACTCGCCGACTGCTCGCTGCTGCTGTCACCGCTCCCGTTGTCGCTCGTCGTTCTCGTCGTCGCTCGCAACTCCCGCTCCCACTCCCACTCCCACTCCCGCTGTCGCTCGCCGCTCCCACTCCAGCTACGGCTGTCGCCTGCTACCGTTGTCGTTGCCTCAGCAGCCTCGGTCTTTTCACACTCTTCTCACTATACTGTTAACGGTATATTAACAGTATACTGCTAACTGTATACTAATAATAGTATTTTTATTTATTAGATTAATAACATATTATTTTGATTTTAATACTATTAATTTATATTTATTTAAAATTATTATTAGGTTTCAGAATAAATGACAAGTGTACAGAGCAACTCAATAGATTTGATGTAAAATTTTATTGTTTTGATTTTTAAGACTTTTTATTAATATGACATTATGATTTTGTACCTGATTTTCTTAATTTAATAACATATTTTTTTATTTAAATAATCATATTTATTAATTATATTATATATTTTTATATTTTAGCACATCGCTTTTCTCGAGCGAGCGCCTAGCGCCTCGGGCGTTTTTGGATCTTGGCGCCCACTGGTTATATGCCAATTCTTTCTTTATGGAAATTGTGAAAAGGAATAATTTTTCTTATGTGATATGCTTTGATTAATATATTATTATTATTTCTTATGTTGAAATGATTGAAATCATTGCCCATACTTGTAAAACTAGAAGCATGCAGTAAGCCTACTCTTCTAGTGTAAAACTATGGCTATTTAGATGAATAAGTGTGTTTCCATTCATTTGGAAGATGTGTTGCAAATTTTCTTAGTACATAGGATAGGATTATGTAGAGAACAACATAATTATGTTTGTGTAATTTTAGTTTATTTTTTATATCCAGGGCTAAAAGGCATGATATATCTTGTCAGACTATTTGAGCCAAACATCTGTCCGTAATCTGTTCTTTTACTGAACTTGACAGGGTTGCGACATTGAGAAAGATATCATGGTATTGAAGGCAGGTGAACAATTGGGCAGTCCAGAGATTGGTCTGCTTGCCACTGTAGGAGTCGCAATTGTGAAGGTAGCTAGTGCTGTAAAGTTTTGACTATATACAATGAACTAAAAGAGCCTTAGCCTGGGCTTGTCATCTGACTGCAGGTGTACCCTAGACCAACTGTAGGAGTGCTTTCTACTGGAGATGAGCTAGTAGAACCAGAAACTAAATATCTAAGTCGTGGTCAGGTATCATTTTAGTTATAACATGCCTTTCAATGTAACATTCTTTTCAATCATAGGCTCCATTGGTTGATAATGACTAGTTTTACCATGATACTGGGCCTACACAGTTTTTATGATTGTCTGTTCCATTTTGCAGATACGAGATTCTAACCGTGCAATGCTAATGGCAGCTGCTACTCAGCAGCATTGTAAAGCTGTTGATCTTGGGATTGCTAGTGACAAGGAAGACAGTCTTACCGAGATTTTTGATGCAGCTATTGCTTCTGACATTGATATGCTTTTTACTTCTGGTGGTGTTTCTATGGGAGATAGAGATTTTGTCAAACCCTGCTTAGCAAGAATAGGGAACATTCACTTTGAAAAGGTAGGCTGTGACTTGTTTATGATTTTTTTTTCCACCTGCTGACTTAGTCCTTGATATTTAAGTCCCTTTTCGTGTTTTGGTTATATGTTTTAGGTGTCAACTGTTTAGGCTTAAGACAGAACCGTGGTTAAGTTATATTACATTTTTTTGTGTAATGCCAAAACACGAGAATGAATCTACAGAGGTGCTTGCTTTATAATATTTGGTATAGTATAACCTAGTATATGATTCCCACATTTTCTCTTGAATGTAGTACAGGAACTAAGAAAATAATCAGTGAGAGTATTAGCATCAAGAGCCTTAGGTACATTAATCCAAAAACCTGATATAGTCTTTGGTGATTACATCAATGTAGACCATCTAACTCTGTTGCAAGCGACAACCATTTTACACAACTTTTTGATACACCAATTTCTAGAAGGTTCTGCTCTCATACCAACTACTTTGCATGCAAACTTGTTATTTCACCTATTCTGGTGGATCCTCCTATCATCGTGAGTTACTCATTTTTCATGTCCTTGTATTATATGAATTTAGGACCTCTTCATCAGGCATTTTCAAAAAGCTTGTTGTCATATAGTCCTTGTCTGTGTTTCACTATTCGATTTATATGTGTACTCATGCAGGTTTTCATGAAGCCTGGGAAGCCGTTAACATTTGCTCAGATCACTACTAATTCAAAAAATATTAAACTGTCAAAACCTGTCCTTGCTTTTGGTTTTCCTGGAAACCCTGTGAGTTGTCTTGTTTGCTTCAATCTTTTTGCGGTGCCAGCAGTACGACATCTTTCTGGTTGGGCAAATCCTCAGCTTCAGAGGTCATTATTCATCCATTCTTTGCAATATAATTTAATCTCATGGTGTGTGAAACTTTCTTCACAATGAAACTAAAGATTCTCTGAGATTTGTTTGATTCTCATCATGAAGCTATTTGTATATAAGCCAGCATGTGCTGTACATGTTAAAAATGCTTTTATTGTCTAAAAGCCACTTAGGTCTTGAGCTACTACATGCTTTTTAAAAAAATTAGGAAGAAATTTTCGTTACGTGTATAGGAGACTTATCACTTGTCAAAAATGCATTAATTATTGGATGTTTCTGATGTCTCAATAGAAATAGCTCCTACATGTTTAGCCAAGCACGTGCATGCCACATCAAAATTACTGTTAACTCCTGTCTATTTCAGAATCTTAGATTATAGTCTTCATGTAGGCCATGTGCTTTATGTTCACTAAACTTGTAAAGTAAGGTGTTTTCTTCATGGTGTCATTATGCTAATAGTCCCTGTCAACAGGGTGTCTGGAGATTTTTAGCTTCATTTAGTCTATTGATCATTTAAATGGAATTGAACAGCGAAATATACTACTTGAGGTATTTGTACTTTGTCATATGATAAGTTGGTGATACCTTTGTTTATAGAACATATATTTTCATCATGCTGTTCAGTTGCTGTTTATAGAGCATATATTTCTTCCTCTTCCTCTTCCTCATCCCCATCCTCACCTCCAACTAAACATTGGAAGAAATCCACACCTTTCCCCCTTGCTGATGATGGTAATAATAATGGATACAACAATGGTGTGTGGTGTCAATAATGTTGATGGTTGCAGCGACAAAAGTGCTGGTGGTTAAAGTAGTGGAGCAATGGTGGTAATGACAGTAGCTTTGGCAATAATTATGATGGTTTGGTTGGGGCGATGGTCGTAGTGATGTTGATAGCTGTGGAAGTGGTGGGGTTGGTTTTGGCAATAGAGAAGGTGGTGATAGCAGTGATGGTAGGAATGGTGAATATGATGACAATGGTTGCAGCCAATGATGGCAATAGCAGTGGTGTCTGTAGAAATGGATGTAGTGGTCACACTAGAGGCATATTAGAGACTCAGATAACTAAAGCAGGTGAGTTAGCAGCACCTAGAACCTTGTGCAGAGGGTAAGTGGTGGGTGCAGCACCTAAACCTTGATTTAGATCATCCTTTTCTTTTGTTGGTTTGTTAGGGTTAAAATCATTCTATCACTAGCATGAGTAAAAAAGAATTCATACTTCAGCTTGATCTTGCAAGGAAGCTTCTTTACACAAAGTCCTATTTGGCAGTTTCTTCTAATTTCTTTTTTGAATTATTACTCATTATCATTTTGTTTTTTAGTCTTTGTTTGAGTTCTTAAAGAAAATAATGGAAAAGAAATATTATGATGAGATTCTTGTTATGTTTGGCTTTTTTATTTTGCTTAGTGTTTGGATTTTTTTTTTTTGTATTGTTCATGGGTTATAATATTCTAGAATTATTGTACAGAAGTAATCCTGATCAGACCCTTAAAACTTTAAGGTTTGTGTTTGGACCACAAAGGATGTGTGGGATTCATACTAGAGGTACATGAGATATAAGAATAGAAAAATTTCCATTCAACAAGTGAAATTCGAGATGATTCTTGTTCATTGTTTCAGATGCCTCTTCTCCCAGCAACTGATATATAAGCTGAAATATGCAGAGTGCACACCCGGATTGCACAGCCTATAAGATCAGACGCCCATCGCCCAGAGTATCATTGTGCAATAATAAGATGGGAGCTTGATGATGGATCTGGCAGGCCTGGGTAAGAACTGATAATGGTTTATGTTATTGCAAGTACAAAAGCAAATTCAGATTGCCCTCGGAGATCAAGATGATATTTTCTCCCATATAGGTTCATTGCTGAAAGCACTGGAAAACAAATGAGTAGCCGCCTTTTAAGTTTGAAGTCTGCAAATGCATTATTAGAGTTGCCAGCAACAGGCCAGATATTTGAAGATGGAAATTCTGTTCAAGCCATACTAATCTCTGACATTAGCAGCTTGTTGATGAGTAAGCTGACTGATAGTATGGCTTCCTTGTCAGTGCAGCATGGACCTGCTACGCAATGCTCTGCCAGACAACCCACAGCTGCATCTCAAGAATCAATGGTCAAAGTAGCCATTCTTACTGTGAGTGACACTGTTTCATCTGGCAGTGGCCCTGATAGGAGGTACGCTGTCGCCTTTGTTGAACTAAAGGCTATATTTTACTCTCATGGTGATATATAAATCATTGTTACTGCATTCTTGGTTGTCTTCATAATTGTGTAGCCTAATACATTGTGGATAGGTTCTAATTACATATAAGGCAAAAAGCTCTAATTACATATAAGGAAATGTTGGTTAATATTTGGTTTGATTTTTTTTATCTATTTAAACAATAATGAAATTGCGGAATGGTTTTATTTGTGTTCATTATTAAAAGGAAATGTTTGGATTATCAGGACTGTTGAAAAAAGACCACAGGGTTGTTCATTCTGTCACCAGTGTATAATGTGACAAATATAGTTCATCAATTTTTGTTTTGTTGGTTTATATATATGCTTGTTTGCAGACCAGTAGAATTCCTTCTGTACTTTTACTGTCTAATACACTGGCTATCGTTTTACTGGAATTTCTTCTCTTGGATGAACAGGTTGTGTGAAATACTAATTTATGAATTCAGTTATAAGCAATGGACAACGTCATTCAATGAATATTTTGGTTAAGAAACTGATGGAACGGTTCATTGATGGTATAATGAAAACATAGAGATATTTTGGTTAGTTGAATTGTTAGATGATGTTTCATGAGAGTTGAAACACTTATTTGCTAAATTTAGTTCAATAGATGGTCATCTTGTGCCAACTCATCTTGGTTTCTTTTCTGCATACAACAACAGTGAAGCAGAGGTCAGATAATTGATTCTTCTGAAGAATTAAAACCATACTTTCTACTTCATATATGATATGAAGATAACCTACCTATTCATTCTTAAATATAATCAGCTAAAACATGGAAACCTGGAAGCGAAGGTCAAACTGGGATCAATTAACCATCCAAAAAAGGTAGATATACTTGTGGCACACAAGGCATTCTGATACAAAGAATGCCAAATTCTCACATATATCTCTCTCCATGAAGTTTATAGCTACATTTGTGCTCCTTAACATATATTTGAGGGTTTACCCGTGCAGTCTCTAATGTGGTCTTGAAATCGAGTCAGCATTCCATAGACTTTATAATATGTGACTGACCATTTCTAAGTCTGGATGATTGCCAAAATTAAAAATATACCAAGTAACTTTATGATGAGGCTTTTATGAGGAAAAATTTTGTAGAGGCCTCTACAGAATCTAGTTTGGGTTGTGAAATTAGAGTTCTCGACACACTGATGACACAAGTGTTTTGTTTGGATTCATGCTGAGCATGTTTTGTGGTTGTTTTTTTTCCATGCTGCACAAAAATGGCCAAAAATATTGATTTGCTAAATAGGATTTTTTTTTTTTTTGTTAGTTAGTGTTTGTTTGTTTAGTTGGTTTTGTTCACATATTTACGGTTGTTAAAGCTTCTGTATAAGTCTTCCAAGAACCTTTTTAAACATTGGCTTTAGCTGCTTTAAATGTTCCATTTGCAGAACATGCATCTTGATACACCTCATTGAATCAGTTGCTCAATGTGGTCACAAATTTGATGCTAAATGAAATATGGAGAAATCACCATTGCTCTTTGCAAGAGAAGCCAACTGAGCAAATGTGAATGCTCCATATATTCAGTTGTGTGTTGTGTGTATTGTTGTGCAAGTTAGTTCTTTTAAATCCCATGCTTTATTAGTTATGAGGCTATTATGAATCGTTATGAAATAAGAGTTTCCTATTAGGAAAGAGAGAGAGTCTCATGTTTAATATAATACCCTAGATTACTCCTTGAGCGATAATGTTGACCACCATATCTCCAATCGAGAGGACTTAGTGTTAGACTCTTACTTTGTACGGCAGTGATGACAATCCGTTAACTTCAATGGCTGCAGTGGTCCAAGGGCAGTTTCCGTGGTGAACTCTTTATCCGAAAAGCTGGGAGGAGCCCATGTGGTAGCAACAGCTGTGGTTCCTGATGAAGTTGACAAAATCAAGAACACCCTACTTAAATGGAGTGATATCGATAAAGTTGACCTCATTCTTACTTTAGGTGACAATCTTTTTTTCGAGCGTCAAGAAGCCTTCATGTTCATGCATCATTTCTCGTCATCTTTATTTTGTTCTGTGATAGGTGGCACTGGCTGTACTCCAAGGGATGTGACACCTGAGGCTACAAAGGCGGTGATCCAGAAAGAAACACCTGGTCTTTCATTCGTGATGCTTCAAGAGAGTCTCAAGGTAAGGTATCCGATGCTATCAGGGATCTTTTTTTTCATCAGTGTTCAGATCTAACTATTTTTTTCATACAGAAAGTCTGATACAGTTCAGATCTCTTACACTTGATTTATTTTGGATATTGTCCTGAAGTCGTCTGTCTAACTATGGTGTTCTTCACTGGGCTGGGGCAAACAGGTGACACCATTCGCGATGCTTTCACGGGCTGCAGCTGGGATCAGAGGATCAACATTAGTAATGCTCCTCCTAATCTTACTCTACTAATAGTAGTTAATATATTTAGGAACCATTGTTTCTAAATTCCCTTTCACATGTTCTCCATGCGTCAGCAAGCAGAAACCAATTTTTTGATTTGACTTATATTGATGAGATTCTGTTGGCATCTTTAGATCATCAACATGCCCGGGAACCCAAACGCTGTTGCCGAGTGCATGGAGGCGTTGGTGCCGGCGCTGAAACATGGCCTGAAGCAGATCAAGGGGGACAAGAGAGAGAAGCACCCTCGCCACGCTCCGCATGCTGAGGCCCCGCCGACGGACCAATGGGAACGTAGCTACAAGGCTGCGTCTGCCACCGACCAATGCTCCTGCTCACACTGACACGTCTCCTTCGTTGAACAAGAATCTCTCTCTCTCTCTCTCTCTCCTTTTTGCCAAGCGATCATCTCCTTTCTGTTGTTGCCGATGGGCAGAGAAATCAGACAGAAACTCTCGAATCTATATCTTCTATGGGCAGACTGTAGAAAAGGAAACCTATAGGTTCATTTGCCTTTCCATTAATTTTTGATCCTTTTTCTTAAGCGCCTTCTAAAGGGAAGGGAAGGGAAGGGAAAAGGGGGAAGAACAAAAGAGCTTAAGAATAGAAAAAGGCATGTAGCCGCATAAGGTAATAATTCAAGCGACATAAGAGAGAGAAAGTATTGTGAAGTTGGATAACGCTACATACCTAAAACAAATGTATGCCCCTATCGAGATAAATTGCCTTTCTGATCCGTGAAGTCACTTTTCTCCAGCAAAATACGTTGTCGAAGTTCTCCAGCAACGTTGCCAAAACAAAATATAATAAACTGAATTCAAAACTGTTGCTACTGGCCGTGATAATTAAAAAAAAATGATCAGCTTCACCTTTAAGATGCGCAGACGTCTTGCACTTTTATATTTCAGATTACCAGCTTTACCGAACAGTGTATCGTTGCACCGCACTTCCTTGCATAAGAGATAGTTCACTACAAGAATATAAAGAATATAAACAAACAATCATCATAAAACTATTTTTCCCTTTTATTCTTTACAAGAATAAAGGACCATACGACCAACCGAGCAACCCTATATAACCTATCAGCTTTTCGACAAGCTACAAGACCACTATCAAATAACCATAGACCTCAGACTTCCACAATAGCATTCTAGACCAAAGCACTTTGGCATTTAATTTGTCGTTGGACCATTCGAAGAAATTAAACAGCATATTACGGAGACCACTTTAAAACGTCCTCGACAACAAACAACTCGTAAAAGAACACAGTCGGTACCACATCTCCCCCTCCCCTCTCTAACATGTTTCGCATAGATGTCATAGGCGCATAATCTAAGGGGCACAAAGCAGTAAGAAAAAGAATTAAATGCGACCACCATCCAAGTAGCTAAATGATTTGCATCCAGAAGGGTTTTTACCACATGCCAAGCACACAATCCCCCATAAAGCATACGGCACTCAATGTCTCGCCTGTATGCATCATATCCTTAATCCTTCACAACTACGACTCTTTGGTCATTGCCTATCTTATCTTGTTGTGTAAGTGCATCAAGAAATTGATTGGAAATTAAATTGACTGGGAACCACCCGAAAAAATGGAAATAAATCAAATACAAGAATGATGATATTTCAACAAACAATCAGATTGCCAACGAAAAAAAAAAAAAGTTTTCAAAGAAAATAAAGTTATACCAGGGGAAAGCCAAATATAAAATCGTGCCCAGGACGATGAGTTATGCTTTAATAGGAATACCCACTATAACAAAGCCCACCACTCTCGATCCCCACACTCAAAAGAGTCATCACAACACCACCACACCTGACAAATCAAATCAAATCATACAGAATATTAGCTTATATCTGCAAGAAAGCACCGCTTCATTTGAGTGGAGTCAGTAACCAAAATAATCATGTCAATTGCCAAGTAATATAACAACTAAATCGACCACATATACACACAGACACATTCATATATATGTGTGTAATGAACATACCGAGATTGAAGTAATCTGTAACGAATTTGTGTAAACCAATGTTATCCAAAAAGTAGCTGAATTTCTGGCAGAATTCAAATAAAGACCATAAAGGCCATATGTGAAATATGTTTACCAGAGTAACAGGCGGATAGTTGAAACCTCTACAATATATGTTAGCACCTGAGCAGAGCTGAAGGCACATAATATAATATATGATATTATACAACAGATCTATATTCCATCGTATGTGTGAAGAGACTCACTTATGCAGCTGCAAATGCCACAACATGCGAATAGCAGCATGCTGCCACCGGGTATGGTATATACGGTGCAGTCTATTGACTAAACTAGCATTTTAAAACTATGGCAGATATATTCACATGAATATAACATCCATAACAATAACAATATTTGCACAGAGCATTGTTCTTAACAGGGTCCGGTACTCTAGCTGTCATGTTTCACGAAGTCATTGCTTTTAAAAATGCCCCAATTTTTTTTTTTTTACCACTTTCCAACTTTTAACTTGTTGAATCCTCTATTGCAACTTCATTAATTTCAACCACTAAAGTGGAAACACATTCCTCATATTCTGTTTGGTAACCAAACCATGTTGGTTTCTCATACACCACATCATATGCAATTAGTCAAATTCATAAATTACCAACTATGTACTCAATTATGAACCATAAGCTCCACAGAAATACAAGTCCTCATGTAAAACTTACATGTTATATTTCTCTGTTTTAGTGTTGACAATGTCAACCCATAAAAGATCATATCAGCTCTGAGAAAGCATGCATGTTCCTTCTGACGAATAATTTACAGGTTTGGTTTAGTAGTTACAATAAAAATTTTCAACTGATATAGGTCATTATTGATTGGAAAGCAGCAGGATTGGACAAAAAAATTTTACAATCATAAAGCTGAACAAGCCTTCAAGTATCAGATCATAAGCATATGCATACAAAAGGATTATCTTGCTTACAATCATGAGTCAAAACTATACCAATAAAGATGGAAAACCCATTCTTCTCCTATCTTAAAACATCAGGCAGAGGATTACCTTTTGAGTACGAAGTTTTGACCTTTTCCTTGGTTACTAAAAGCAACAATCTCCAACCGCATCAACCAGCTAACTCTTGCAAACACAGCACGACCGATCAAAAATAGTTTCACGAAAGCATAGTCAACATTCAATTAATAATTGGTATTAATCCAGTCATCATAAGCAACATTTACAATGTGCCAATAACAAATTTGTTACATGTACAAATCTCCTATGGAACTAGTCATACCGAGATAAAATATCCACAACTTAAAGGGTGAGCTTTATCGTTACTGCTGCTTAAGTGAAAATTTCCTTGATATAGGTATTGTTTTGATGGAAAAAGGAAAATAGTATCCTTTATCACCATCCACACCAAAGTGATGCCTGCTAAACATTGTCAACCACTGCCTGACGCTAACAAAGCTGCACAATGTCACCTAAGTAATTCTTGAACAAGGATCCTTGACTAAATATGCAGGGGTTACTCGGTACTCACAGCAAAGACCACCAGAAATGTCTTGTACTTATCCTCTAACCAAAGAGACTAGAAACACCTAGTTCAGCCTGTTGCAATTCCTTCTTCCGTTGTTCTGAAAGTGGATCAGGGCTCTTCATTATTCTTCGCAGACGCCTGATATCAAATGAAACAAAGATCCAAATGAGTCACAGATGACTGGATACAAGGAAGCCCTAAAATTTGTTTATTGAGCAGCTTTGGACACCTGTCTTGAGCATGTTGAGCTGGAAAAGTAGGCATAAAATCCTTTGACTTTGGCAAAGGAACCTCATAGAACCACTGATGATTAAGAGCAGCCTCCGCTGTTATTCGCTGCATCCAAAAATAAGCCACCAAACATTTGTCAGCTGAAAAATTAGCAAGATGAGATCTTTCTTCAGCAAGAAACCTGATTCAAGATCTTAATATTTACCTTCTCTGGGTCATATGTCAGAAGTTTGTTTAACAAGTCAATTCCAGCTTCAGACAGGGTTGGATGTCCAGAAAAAGAAATGGGAGGAAACTTTTCTCGTAGTTTATTATACCTGCAAGATGGAGAAACAATTTGCTAAATGAATTAAAATTATCAAAGACACTTCACCTAAGTGCTAGTGCCACCAAAGCAAGCCATAAAGCTTAGGCATGATCATCCATAGCTCGAGGCCTGGAAAAGCATGGTGTTAATGATGAGAATGAAGGTGAATAACGAGACTAGAAATTAATGATATATGCAATAACCAAACAAGGAAATGCAGGACTTAAGACTTACGGTTGCTTGACAAAATTAACTTTAGCACCAGGTAATTTAGAAAATCCAGGCCAAATATTTTCGCTGGGTGTACCAAGCATCCTGAATATCTGCAAGAAAACATTTTACATTAGAGTAGATAAACAACTACATATTCAAAGTTTGCACAAATGAGAAATAGCTGTTTTAGGAGGTGAAGGAAAACCTTGTCAAGTTGATCAAACTCGGTTTTTCCACTGAATAAGGGTTCCTTTGCTAGAAGTTCGGCCATTATGCACCCTAAGGACCACATGTCAATAGCAGTTGAATACTCCTTAGCTCCTAATAGAAGTTCAGGTGACCTATCATAAAAAAGAAAGTGGAGTATGAGAGCTAAGATGAAGACCGATGCAACTTGGAAGCAATTGCAGTTGATTGCTCTAACAACTAAGATAATAACAGATATTACAAAATCACTCACCACCATCCCCATAAAACAAGAAACAGATGAGTAAAAACAACCTTAAGAAGTAAGAACACAGATTAAAGTGTCACATACCTGTACCATAATGTCACCACTAAGTGAGTGTATGGCTTCAATGGGCTGCCATATTGGCGAGACAAACCAAAATCACATATCTTCAACTCTCCACGATTATTTAACAGAATATTTGATGTCTTCAAATCCCTAGATGAAGGAGAAGTCATTTAACAAACAAAAATAGAGGCAAAAGCACGGCAATAAATGCTAAAACTGGAATCTGAGAGTACCTATGGAGTACCCAGTTGTCATGAAGGTACTTGACACCTGAAAACAGCTGCAACATTAAGCATTTTACCTCACTCTGATTAAATGGCTGCTTCATGGTCTCCATCAGCCCCTTTAAATCATGTTCCATGTATTCCATAACCATAAAAATACTATCAAGACTGCTACCAACTACAACTTCCTTAACATCCACAATCGAAGGATGATGAAAAGAAAGCAAAATATTTATCTCCCTAAGTGAGGTCAGTGGAAATCCCTCCCTCTCCTTCTCCATTTTCACTTTTTTCAGTGCCACTATCTCCCCAGTCTTTTTATCCTTTGCTCTGTACACAACACCATACGTGCCTTCATTTATTTTGTTCAGCCTCTCAAACTCATCAACGCTTCTACAACCTTGGAGCATGTTTATACATCTTTGGGGTGGCTGTCTGGGCTCTGACATCTTGGCCCTAATGTCCTCAGATTCAGAGTCGGTTTCAGACAATTGATCATTTGTGTCTGCATTAGACTCATTGCCATTGGCCACCATATAATCATTCCTATCTACCTCAAACCCCTGGTCATCATCTCCATCCTCTCCTTCTGAATCAGACAACTTAGACAAAGCCACTACAGAATCTTCTCTCATGATAATCTCACCTAGCTCAGGAGTAGGTGTCTCCTGCGATTTTTGGCCTTCAGAATCAGATAAGACAGTCTTTCTTCTTTTGGGCACAGCATCCTCAAAATATTCATCTTCAGCATCGTGGAATGTATAGTTTCCGTCTGCCCATCTGGAAATAGAAATACTCCGAGCAGGTGAAAGTTCCTTTTCATAGTCATCTAGCAACGTGGTCTCCTGACTATTATTCAGCAGATGTTCCCGAGCTGACTCTACATGGACATCTACATCTAAAGGCAGTGTATCCCCAACAGACGGTTGAACAATGGTAATAGACCGTGGTGGTATGAAATTTGGAGGCAATGGAGGCGGTGGAGGCAAGGTAACGTTTTCGAGATTGCTGCTCTTAACTCTGGACATTACAACCGTGGATTGTTTATTTTCATCCTTATCCCAAACAATCGGAGAAAATTTCCGTTTCCCAGTAGACATGGAAGGATCACCAGTCTCATAATTCTGAGTCCCATTCTCCCTGACCTCTGAAAGAGGTGCTTCAGCATCATCCGATCCACTCCCACTAGACAACTCCCCAGCTTCACGTTCGACATCTCTCGCAGATAAGCGAATCCTTTTCTGACTTTTCCCGCTTCCGCCACTGGAATTGCTCGACAAGGGGGAGCGACAGGAGCCATTCACCGCTTCCATCTTCCGGATGCCTCTTTGCCAGGTACTAGCCCTATCACGCATATCCCGGCCACCGTGATCACGGTCCCTATCGCGAGCCCCATCACGGAGCCGATCCCGATAATAATTCTTCCTCCTGGAGACCTCTACATCTGCTTCCCGGTCCCTGAACTCATGATCCCGGTACCCACCATGTCGACCAGCAGCCATAACGTGAGGAAACCCCAAAAAAATCCGACTACTGACCAAAAGAAACCCTAGAAATCGAAAAGGGGGCGAAAGCAAGAAACAAACCCAGGAGCGACGAAACCCTAGAATTCACCAAGCGATGAAGAGATGTGGAACCACTTACAAATCTCACAAAATTAGCGCCCAATCGATGGGCACAAAGCGAACTCCACCACGAATCAAGAAATCTGAAGGGTAAAAGGCACGGAGAAAAGCCCGATTGAGATGGAATCGAGGAGAAGGGAGGGAGAGAGAGAGAGAGAGAGACGCGGAGACACCGACCTGCTGAAGGATTCCGCGAGTCGCCGATGGAGAGGAGGACTCGAGGTTTCGACCGAGAGAGAGGAAAAAGCGAGAAGGGTTTCCTTTCTGGATACGACTACGGGAGCGACGTGAACACGCCGACTTAAGCTATCTTTGGACCGCAATGGTTCGATTGTATATGATCTATTAACGTACCCGTACCGTACCGTACTGGAGAAGTGGTTGGCTAGCTGCGGAGCCCACTTGGCTTGAGGCGCGTATGGTTCGACGCGTTTCTTGACAGGGTGTAAATTATATTTAGGTTACAAGAACACATATTTGGCTGGCATTTTTCTCAGGTTGGTAAGTGACTTATCAAGCAATTTTATATCAATTAGTAAAGATATAAATATATTTTATTTTAATTAAAAATATTACTTTGTTTAAACTCAAGGAATTTTGCCAAAAAAATCTCCACTATTTTTTTATATCCTCATAATTAGTTTTATTTAGATTTTTTATTTATTTTATTTGGATGAATTATCATTCTTTTAACAATGTTAAACAACATCAAGACAATTTATAGTCACATTCTTTTCTATTGAATTGGTTTGATCTAGATCAACCCTTAATCTAATTCAATATAATATAATATATTGATCATGGGTATATTGAATTACCTCTTATCTAACTCATCATCATAATTGTTAAATCCTGAATTTTGATAACGAAATCGATTGATGAGTTTATACACTAATAAGTATTTGAGATAAGTAACGTAGGAGAAACTTCGATCATGGACTTTAACTATTGAAAAACAAATCGTTAAAATAGGAGAACCAAACATTGGCCGGAGAGCTTCATGTTAGAGATTGGACGTCAAGCTAGAGGATTGGTAGATATATCGGATGATGGACTTTGTGCCATAAGTTCGAGCATCGTGCCAGAAAGATCGGGTATTGCGCTAAGAAGATCGGATGTTGTGGGAGGTCAACATGCCGATAAATCGGGCAATACGTTGAAGGAAAGGATGATATACCGGAGGTTCGAACGAAGTGTCGGATGAACATATAATATGTCAAACAATGAAGGCTTCATGATTGTAATTAGAATTGTTAAGTCTTAATTGATATCGTTTATAGTCTAATTAAATTGATTTTGGGGCATAACAATACCAACTTGATTAAGAATCTATTGGGCTTAAACTAGGATCGAATTGGGTCTATTGGAAAGCTAATTTAATGACCTGGGGTTGGGTTGGGTTTAGCGGTGGTACCGTCAGGCCCAAGTGGTGGTATCGCTTGTGAGTTGAAAAACATGAATTGTACTTTTTCAAAAATCCCGACGATAGTACCATCCAAGCAAGCAGGGGTATCACTAAAGTCAAGATTCCCAAGCTCTGTCAAGCGATAACATCGCTCAAACAAGCGGTGGTACCACTAGAGCCTAGGTTCCCAAGCTCTACCACATTGTAGTACTACCCAAGTAAGCGGTGGTGTTGCTAGAGCCTAAGTTCCCAGGCTCTGTATGGCGGTAGTTCTACTCGACGCAAGCGATAGTACCGCCATTATCCCGAAAACCCAAGGATTTAAAATTTTTATTTTATTTTTAAAATCATTTAGGGTCTATAAATATCACACTCATGTTTGCTTGGTAAAAGCATGAAAAATTTATAATTTGAAGTGTGTAAACCCTTTTAAAAAGTGTTGAGTCTCTTCCCCCTTAAGTTTAAAGGTCATTCTAAGGGAGATATGATGTTTTCTTGTAAAAGAGATATACGAAGGTTATCTCCTAAACCTGTCAAAAGGAGAAAGAATCATAATAATGATAGTTTATCTTTGTCCATTAAAAGGAAGATTAGTAGTGAAAGTTGATGGTTTCGAGGAAAGAGAAATCGAGAGTGGATATAGGTTGGGACGATCGAACCACTATAAATCTAATTTATATTTCTCTTTATACTTTTTCTTTTATTAATTGATTTAGTTACTCACTACTGTTACTCATATTCTTAAGTGCATTTCTAATATATATTTTTCAATCAAAAAATTTTAAATTATAATTTTATTCCGAAAGCACTAATTCAAATTATTCAAGTCAAATAACGTTATCATTTCAAATTATTCAACCTCCTCGATTCACTTTCCTTTCGTTTCTCCTCTCCTCGTTTACCTTGTCCTACCTATCCATCTTTGCTTTCTACTCTTTTCCTTTCTCTCTCCATCCTTCTACTATTTGTTTCCATCTTCTCCTCCAATATATTTTAAGTTTTAATAAATAATATTTTTTAAATACTTCAAAAAAAAAAAATCATGAATGAGTACTACAATCATATGTGGGTGTGGAGATACCAGCTTAAAGTATTTTAGATAAAAGTCCAACGTAAGTACACTTAATTTTAACCTGATAAATACTTGATTGGAAAATCCTCAATTGGATAAGTGCTATGAATGATTGTATTTGAGCTCATTTTCAACTGTAGCAAATCAACTTTAAGCAAATGACCTCAAACTTTTAAAATTCTTTCAGAACATAGTTCTAATAATGATTTAAGTAATTTTTTATGATTTTAGGATAATTAATTATCAAAGTTGACATGTTTTTGGATAAATTTTATGGATGAGTATAATTTAATTTATTTTGAAGTGTAAAGGAGTCAGCTTCCATCAAACTATCTCAAACTCTTATAATTTTATTATAAAATAATTCTAATAAGGATGTACTATTTTTTAAAATTTTACTGTGAATTTAGGATGATTAAATAAAATTGATATATTTTTGGGTAAATTATATGAATGGGTAAGTTAGTTCATTTTCAAGTGTAATAGGTCAAATTCGACCGATTCGATCTCAAACTTTTACAATTTTACTACAACATGATTCTAACAAGGATTTTACTAATTTTTATTTTCTGATAAATTTATAATAAATAAACAATTAATTTAGTATTTTTTTGATAGATTTTGTATAAAAATAATTAATATTTGCACTCGAGTGAAATTTTTTTGATGAGTTAAAGATAATTAATTATCAAATTTGACACATTTTTAGGTATGTTATGTGTAATTTGATTCATTAACAAATATTATAGGGTCCACTTTGACCAAATTATCATAAAATTTTATGATTCTACTAGAATATTTAATGAGGACGATATCAGTTTTTATGTCTTATGATGAGTTTAAGATAATTAATTATTAAATTTGATGTATTTAAAAAAAAAGATTATGTGATACGAGTGCATTCTAATTCATTTTTTAGTGTAACATGTTAAATTCCATCAAACGATATCAAGCTTTCATAATTTTTGTAATTCTATTTAGAACATGATTCTATCGAGGATTTTAGTAGATTTTATTTTTTGATGACTCAAGATAATTAATTATCAAATTTGATGTGTTTTTTTTTTAATATACATGAATGAGCATAATTCGATTCATTTTTATTTTTTAGTGTAACAATATCAACTTCAACTAAACTATTTTAAACTTTCGTAACACTCGGTCAACTTGGACAATACAATTTCAAACTTTCACAATTCTATCAAAATATTTTGTCTAAAATGATAGTAATGAATGTTTGATTTTATAATGAATTAAAAATATTGTCACAATTCTTTCATAATTTGAAGCTAACAGACAATGCAGCAGAGTTATAACATGTCCTAACCAATTGTTAGGACCAGAGGATGCAGACAAAATTTCTGTGAGTGCCCCCAAGAAATAATACAACTTCCCTTATCTGATAAAAGTAAAATCATAAAGAATAGGCAACCAAGTGGACATCACATTGTTAACCTGGAAAGTTAACTTGAAGGAGGCACCATCAATAGATATTGTATCATAATATACAGGCACCAAATGTTCAAGACCTTTGTCATTTTCATACCATTGCTTTATTCGAAAAGAGAAGAAAAAAACCAACAGAAAGGAGAAAGAAAGGACAAAACACATCGGCATCAGTTAGTAATAGCTAACTCTAACTTAAATGGCTTTCAAAAACAAAACCATGAAAATACTGCAGGTTCTTCCACTAAGGCATCCTAGGTGCACTAAGGAAGTTCTCCTTCAGGAATTTCCCAATTGTCTTTCTCCTCCTCCTCCTCCTGTATCTTTGCCTTTGGTTCTTCCTGGTTATCTTGCTTACGGACTTTTGGTTGATAACGCCTGAAATTAGTGGAGGAAAAGAATAGGAGCAAGTAGTTAATGTCTGGAGACAAACAAAGTTGAAATATTTTAGAAGAATTTCCAAAGCAAAATAAGTTGCACACTGCTATTGAATATTTATCATTCAGAAGCAACCAAGTAGCAGTTTTATGAACTAAGGTTGTAAGCAAAGCACAAGTCAAGGCTCACCAAGAGCTAACAGCCATGGTGTCAATCATGACTTGTCTAAACAGAGTGTTCACTGAAAACAAGAATATAATAGACTAATTTCCAAAACCATTTTCTACAAATTGTGACGTCCAAAACAAAACCAAGTACCTTCATTGAAAATATTTGTTTTCAGCTAAAATATAAGTCGTAACCCCAGAAACAATAGCAGAATAATGAACCACCTTTCCATTTTCATCTTGAGCGATATCAAGCTGATGATACGTTATAGCTTCACAATTATGTCAAAGTAATGAGACTAACTATCAAGCCAAAAAGGATTGAGTAACCTAAACCTCTAAAAGTATGAGTTAGCAAGAAAGCACTACTTTTTAAATCCCTGTCATTGCATTTTAACGTGACTAAAACATCTGATGATTAACTTGCTTCTTGAAGGTGGATTCTGTAACACCAACAAACTCACATGCAAAGGATTTTAGGAGGAACAAGAAGAGAAAACAAACACACTTGATTAGCTGCCCAGCATTATGATCTAAGCTAGGTGTAGGTCAAGGCTAATAGACAGGCAGAAGTATGAATCGATTCAATGGATTAGCTGTCCAAAGGCAAGCGGATAATACGTGATTGTTCAGACTTCAGGCAACAACCAATACATGCTATTTAACACGACCATTGTGTCCACAAACTGATGATATCCATTTCAAACCCCATTGCTTCCGCTTATTACCGAAACCTACAACCAAACCTGACCATGGAATCGATGCCCAAGTAATGAAAGTAGATCAACACCTACTAAATTGTGGATGCTAAAAGGAATCTCTCTCTAATTGTTTATGCTGAGAAATATAGTCATGTTGGCATATCTATTTGCACAGAGTATAATTCAATCGTAAGTATTCAACAACCTAAATCTCTAAAAGCACGAGTAACCAAGATGAGATCAAACATTAATCACTGTCTTTCCATTATAAGAAGAGATATGGAGATTAAATAAAAGAGCTTTACAAATCATAAAAATCAGGGTTTTGGGAAAAACAAGAAGATGAGATGAACCAAGAGCAGACCTCTTCCGATTCCTCCGGGCCGCATCACGGGCCTTGCGCTTCTTCTTCTCCTGCTCGTTCTCGAACCAACGTCTCCTCTTGCACTCCTGGATGACCCCGGCCTTCATGACCTCCCTCTTGAACCTCCGCAGCAGCACCTCCTCCGGCTCGTCCTCCCCGACCACCACCTGCGCGTTGTAATACCCTCCCCGGGCGTAGAACAGGTTAGCCAATGCCAAGGATGGATAGCAGCTGCAGACGAGCCCTTCCTTCTCCGCCGGCATTGTCACCTCCGAGGGGGGCCGAACAGGGGCCGAGCTGCGGATGGAGGCGGGAGGGAGCCCATCGGTTTTAGGCTTCGGGAAAGGGACGGGGGGAGGAGGCGGGGGCTTCTCCGTGGGGGGGACGAGGAAGGGCAGGGAAGAGAGGAAGCTGCCGAGGGAAGCAAGCATGGCGATCGATGCTCGCTCGATCGGGCTATGTTTTGCGTCCTCGACTTGAAGCTGTTTCCTTAAACCCTAATCACAGAGAATCTCGTGACTAATTTATAGATTCCTCTCGGGAACGATTCGGATACTTGCCGGGCCGAGTTCGGGAATCGGAACGATTCATCTGACGGGTGGATTAGTTTTCGAATCGGATTAGATTGGGGTTAGTGTTCGGCTGGAATTGGAATTGGAATTGGAATTGGAATTGGAATTTGTTTTGACTCGATTAAATTATCGTAGCTATTAATTAGTCGTTTTAATCGTTTCTTTTATTTAATAATTATATGATCATTTTAATTGTTTTTTTCTTCTCTATGATTGATTTTAGTCCTATTTTGGAGTGGGACCCATCCTTATGACAATAATTACTTCTGCATCCTTTTTCATTTAAATTCTTTTTGATATTTTGATTAGATATATTTAATTTATGCTAACTTGTGCGTATGTTCTAAGATATATTAGTTGGAACCATGACAGAATTAAACTTGACAAGGATGAATGGTCTTTTCTTAAAGACCATTAGAGACATAATGCAATTCTCTCAATAATCCTCCTTTATCTTAAACAAAATGAGATGACATCATGGCATAAGCCACTTAGAACACAAAGTAGCCAGCAACAGAAATGATCATGAGGGTTGCCTTGGAGGTTACACCGATGAGGGAGGCGTCACTCTTGGCGGTGGACTCACTCTCTGGCTCGGTGGGGTGGGTGCCGAGAGGAGCTCCGACGCCGCCAGCATCGCTATCCTCGATGCCATGGTCCCCAGAAGGAGCCTCGGCACTGTCCGGGAGCGGCGATGTGGCAATCGGGGTCAAGACGCTTGGTACGGAGTCGACACCTACGGATGGCGATGAGGCAGAGGGTGTTGAGTCATCGGCACCGACGAAGACTGTGACAGCCAGGAGAGTGAGAATGGCGATGAGGAGGAGCTGTTGCCGTGCCATGAAGCGATTGGGAAGGATGAGATCGATGAAGATGGAATCGATGGAGGATGAAGGGAAAGAAAGCAGAAGAGAAATATATATAAGGAAGGGAAGAATGGAGAAAGAGAGGCTTCGGCAGTTAGTTCCGTTAAAAGTGGTTTGACTTCTACTCAGAGAGGAGAGGGGGGAGCGGGTCCCACGGGTTGACTATTCTTTTTTTTTTTTGGTTTTTTGGGGATTGATTGGTATAGAAGCTCACTTTTTTTTTTAAATTAATTTTTGGTTATTATTATTTTTTTGAAGGAGCTCAAAAATCGTGCCATGAGTTGTGAGAGCTAAAGTTGGGTTAAATTGGCATTAAGATCATTAATAAATTTACTATTTTTAATAATTGCAAGAAAAAGATGTGGGAGTTAAAATGTAACCAAGGATTGGATGTTTGTTTTCTTTTGCATTAGGACATGGAAAGCATTTGCTAATAAAACCTTTTCCCAAGCCAGAATATTTCCTGAATACAAGACTATATATATATATATATATATATATATATATATATATATATATATAGACACACACATACACATAAAATATCTCAATTAGGCTTCGAGCACAACCTCTTTATCTTGTGTATATTGATGGAAATATTGTGCATTGAGTTTTTTTTTTTCTTTTATATCTGAATCAAATGGATGAGACAAAAGCTTATTGTTTGAAGACAAAATAGCCATATTTTTGCCACTGTATTAAACTCACAAGGTTGTAACAACAGCTGCAAAAGATGGAGTGGTTCTTGATTTTTGCAAGTTCCATACAAGCAATCTAAATATGTTGACATGAACAGAAGTTATATATATTTGACTGTCTCCACAGCTATCATCTCTTTGGGGATCTGCAAACATGGGCTTCTCAGATATATAACATCAGTAGGATCAATTGGAGAATCGGTTCAAAAATTAGCTCACTGACAAAAAAACATAATTGAATCTGGTGAGACTCCAACCTTAGTATAAATCAATTCTCTAGCAACAAAAAAGTTCATACAATGGACTTGAGCTTTGGAGCGATTTCTGGATGATCGATAATATGCAGCAAAATTATAGAGTCCATCATAGTTCATAAGTTCCAAGTATTCTTCTTAGTAGGCTTCCACAAGCCTTAAGAAAGGCCATAGCCCTTATCATCTAGATGGAATCCATCTCCTAAAAGCAACATCCTCCAAGATGTAAAGAAGGAAGTTTTTCATTTTCTTAAGGTCCATTTGGTTGCAAAGAAAACAGATGAAAAAGAATTTTTCCACTGAGAATTCTTTTCCATAATAGCAAACTTGTTTTGATTGGAGAAAAGGAAAACAAAATACTTCACAAAATAAAAAATATTTATACAACAACATATCCTCTTGGTGGTTTGAGATAAATCTCATATGTATATAATAAATCTCATATGTATATACTTGTACCTTCTTAGCCTTTTGAATTGAATAGCTTTGGCAATATGTATTGTATTTTAGGTACTATTGAATCATTGTCAAATATTTACTGTCACTATTATTTGAGTCAAAGGTATATTGAAATGTTGATTCTCTAATAAAAGTATGAAACTGTTACATCTTTATGAACTAATCCGAAAAAGGGAGAAGCAACCTTATTAAAATTTTATTATTTATGCTACCACTTCAGTGACTGGTTTATTGCCTCGGCTATGATCCCCTGGCCTACTTGTTAACCATGGGATGACACAATCAATTTCAACATTTTGTGATGTGTAATTATTACAAATGCATATTTGTTAACCGGTGGACATGATAGCATACATAAATGTGCTAAATCAAGCATCAAATATGTGTGTAGGCCCAACAAAATCACATGATGTAAGCCTTAAAGCTATCTATAGCCAAAAAGAAGTTGCACTAGTTATTAAGATTAGAAATTAACTATATATATTTAACATAATCAATAGATTCCAGAACAAGGTCTAGATGAATTTACCAGCCTATGGACTTAGTCTTCCGTACCTAAATGTTGGTAACAAGCACAGAAAACTGAGTAACATGAAACACTGACCTGAAAATTTAGTGATTTGTTAGGGTCTTGAGCAAATCATACATGTAGCTCCAACCTCATGTCACCATCATGAAGCTAAATAACTTAATATTCACTTCTTTGTCGGGTAGCCGGTTGCCTTGATATTTTTCTGCTAGACAAGAATTCACATGAATGGGTTATATGATCAACGCCATGTGCTCTCAATCACATAAAGGTTCTTGAATCAGAACATTCATCTTGTCCACAAGAAATTCAAGCACATCTTCCCTCCCCTCTTTCCGCAACAACTGTCTCAATTTTCCAAATGTTGTACCTGGTGGTCTGATACCCTTTTCAATCATATCTTCTAACATGACACAAGCCCGGTTCAGTTCACCCTTCTCGCAGAGCCCAACCTCATGAAACACTGACCTGAAAATTTAGTGATTTGTTAGGGTCTTGAGCAAATCATACATGTAGCTCCAACCTCATGTTACCATCATGAAGCTAAATAACTCAATATTCACTTCTTTGTCAGGTAGCTGGTTGCCTTGATATTTTTCTGCTAGACAAGAATTCACACGATTGGGTTATATGATCCAACACCATGTGCTCTCAATCACATAAAGGTTCTTGAATCAGAACATTCATCTTGTCCACAAGAAATTTAAGCACATCTTCCCTCCTCTCTTTCAGCAACAACTGTCTCAATTTTCCAAATGTTGTACCTGGTGGTCTGATACCCTTTTCAATCATATCTTCTAACATTACACAAGCCCGGTTCAGTTCGCCCTTCTCGCAGAGCCCATTGATTAGGACAGAAAAAGTGTGCATGCTTGGGAGGAATTGCTTCTTGCCCATGTACTTCCATACCTTCAAAGCCATCTCCAACTTGTCGGTTTCACAGAACATCTTTATCATCATGGTGTAGGTATCTGAGTCAGGTTCACAGCATTTTATCATGCGGCGAAAAACCCTATATGCCTCCTCGTATCTCTGAGCAGTTATCAAGCTGTTCAATATGATATTAAAAGTCCTTGCGACCGGGGTGATGCCTTTATCCTCCATATCTCCCACCACACTAAATGCATTTTCAAACTTGTTTGCCTTACAAAATGCACCAACCAGTGCATTGTACACGACGACATCGGGCTTAACTCCATTTCTCTCCATCTCCAAGAATGTATCTACGGCATCCTCTATCCTCTTCTCGACCCCATACGTGTGCACCAACACACTATAGATGAAGGGTGTCGGCGGGCAAACCCTGTGGCTCATGTCCCTAACTACATCGACAGCTTCCTCCATCCGTCCTGCCTTACACAGTGCATCGACTATAATTCCATAGGTGACTATATCTGGTTCGCAACCCCTGTCCAGCATTTCTTGGTAGACTTCCCGCATCTTGGGCAGATTGGGCGCCCTTCCCCACCCTTCGAGCAGGATACTGTAGGTCTTCGCGTCGGGCTCGAACCGGTTGCGCATTTTGTCGAACACCTCCTGGGCCTTCCTGACGTTCTTCGACTTGCAGAGCGCACCGAGCAGGCCGCCGAACGCCGCCAGGTTGGGCGCTACACCGTACTTATCCATGACGTCGAAGGTGTACAGGGTCTCCTCCACCTTGTGGGCGCGGGCGTACTTGCGCATGATGACGCAGAAGGTCTCGACGTTGAGGGCGCCCTGGGTGCGCATGGCGGCAACGAGGTCCCACATGAGCTTGTACTGGCGGATCTTGGCGAGTGCGGCGATCATGGCGTGGTAGGCGCGGACGGTGTGGGCATAGCCGCGCTGCTGCCGGCGGGCCCAGTCGAAGAAGCGGTAGGCGAGCATGCCGGCGTTCTCGAAGCGGAGGAGGACCTGCTCGGCCACGTCGGGGAAGGCGCGCACGCCGCTCGCGTCAAGGGCCTGCTCCAGCCCGGCATTGGGACAGGACAACATGATCTTGCAGAGCTTATTGCAGGGGTCCACGCCCACGAGGAGCCGCTGTTGCTCGCCGCTGCCGGAGCTGGACATGCTTCTTGCTGTTGGTGGTGTCGTCTTCGTCGTCGCCCTCCAAAACTTGGTGCAGGAGGAGGTTCGAGGTCTCATCATGTTGCTGCCGCCGAGCGTGAGAAGTCGATCGAGTCTTGCACCGAAAGAAAGAAAGAGAAGGGGCTAATTACATATTACAAGTTAAACTTTTTTAGCTAACTCGATTTTTTAAATTAAAAAAATTTATAGTAAAATTTTTATAATTATAAAAATATAATATTTAAGTTTATTTATCCTATCGTTATCGACTTTATGGGTGGAAGATAAGCGCATCATAACATATGTATGAATGACAAAAAAATGATAAATAAAAAAATAATTTAAATGATGATGATAAATAATAGAGTCATGGGTAGCTGTTATAGTGGTGGTCAATGAGAATGATGTTGTGGTTAGCCTTATCGATATCGATTAAAAAATATTAGTTTGAAAATATTTCGTAAGTCGAAAACTGATCGGAAAGATATTAACATGGAAGTGGAAGTGTAAGAGAGCGTAGTGAAAGCAATAAAAAGGTAGTTTGTAGTTAAAGTAAATTGCTTAAAAAAAATACAAACTAAATTTTATAGTGGTTCGATCGTCGTGACCTACATCCACTCCCGATTCCTCTTCCGTCGAGGCCACCAGCATCCACTAACGATCTTCCTTCGATGAGCGAAGACCAACTACCCTTTTACAACCCTGTTCTCCTTTTTACAAGTTTAGGAGATAACATTTTATAACCCTCTTTTATAAGATATCCCTCACACACCTTCCTTAGAACTCTCTCTAAGCTTTAGGAGGAAAGAACTCAACTTTCTAAGGTTTACAACAGAGTTTTGCTCAATCTTTCTTACTACTCCATGCAGAAATAGCTGGGGTATTTATAGACCTCAAATGACTTCAAAATTTGGAGCCAAAATTTAAATCCTTGAGATTTCGGGGTACGGGTGGTATCATCGCTTGTAGCCTGACACTAGGCAGTACCACCGCCCAATCTGACGGTACCATTTCCCAACACACTATCACTGGGTGGTACCACCGCTCAATCTGGCAGTACCACCTCCTGACAGTCTCGGAGATCGGATTTTTCGAGTTTTTCAACTCGCAAGTGGTTCCATCGCCTGTTCTAGCGGTGCTACTGCTTGACCAAACTTTTAGGTCACTGAATGAGCCTCTCAATGAGCCCAAATCAGTCCCAATTAAAGCCCAATTAGCCCCTAATTGAATTAGCATGATTACATAAAAAGCTAACTCAATTAGCCCCCTAAACTACTTTGATCTTAGACAAATGATTATAAAGGATGAATCCTTTATCCGGCATGTCATTAGTTTATCCGACGCTCCTCCGATCCTTTGGAGCATCATCCTCTCCTTCGGCATATTGTTCAATCGGCATGTTGACTCCTACAACTTTTAATTTCCTTGGCGTAATGTCCAATCCTTTGGCCCGATGCTTGAATTCACGGCACGAGCCTTTTATCGACACGTCAACCGATCCTCTGGCCCAACGTCCAATCTTCTAACATGTTCACTCCTACCCAATATTATTCTTCCCGCTTTAATCAATTTGCATCTCCTTGATCGAAACTAGTCGTACGTCACTCAAAATACAGATTAAATCATAAACTAATCAATTGATTTCATCATCAAAATTTGAGATTCAATAATCTCTCTCTTTTTAATGATGATAACCAATTGATGACAGAGTTAACCTTAACTCCCCCTATCAATATGCCATATTGATAGAACATTTAAATTCAGAAAATCATATAATGTTTTAAAACATATAAGTACTTCAATATTGCATGCATCATGAATATTGACATAACTAATTTATCATATCATTGCATGCAACATAAACTCATGCATAATCATATCCAAGTATATCATCTCATGCATGATTGTCATTATGACTTCTCCCCCTTTGTCATCAACAAAAAGGAGAAGTGTTTTATATATGTAAGTTTTATAACATGCAAGCTTGTTTGCAATTTTTAGAGATATGTAAGTTTAGCATGTTTACTTTTCTTGAGATAGCAACTTTTTGCTTCTCTTTAGATTACAAGTTAGCGATTTTAGCTAGTTTTACATCATGCAAGCTAGCAATTTTTAAGATATGCAAGTTAACAAGTTTACTTTTCTTTGCGATGTGAAAAGCTAACAATTTTACTTCTACTTGGGATGTGCAAGTTAGTAATTTTTGCTCTCTTTTGAGTTTGGCAAGCTAGCAAGTTTTAGATACGCAAGCTAGTAAGATAGCAAGTTTTACATCAAGTAAGTTAACCAATTTTATACCATGCAAGTTAGCAAATTTTATATTATTTAAGAACATACAAGCTAGTTCTTTCTCCCCCTTTGTCATTATCAAAAAGAAGAAAAAATAATAATTTTATAATTTTTTTTCCTTTATAATAATTTTTAAATCATGATAAAAGTAAAGTATCAATATTATTTCAACATATTTATGCATCATTATAGTTTCAAATTAAAACATGTACAATTTCAAAACCTTACATTTCATCATTACTTAATGCATGATATCAAAAATAAATCATCACTATGGGCATATCATATATGATACTCAAATATTTATGATACATCATTTTAGCAACAAATTATAGTATTGCATGCATCATTCTAAATCATAAATAATGCAAATTATAATGGTATCAAAATGTCAAATTACATTCAATCCTACCATGCATGATCATGACTTCTCATTTGTATGTATAAACATAAATTTATGAGTATTTCATGTATAATTTAATATCATCATATGAAGAATATCAAGAGAATTTTGGTGATGAGATATACTTCATGAATATAAGAAATTATAAAAATCATATCATGAAAGATAAGATTATGTGAATACCAAAAGACATGATTCATATAGAAAATTTTCTCAAAATGCAAGAATTATATGAAAAATAAAGAGTAAGAAATCTTGATTCATAAAAGAAAGTCTCAAGTTAAGAAATCAAGAGAAGGTTCATGATTCGATTGGAAAATTCTCATTTAGATTCAAATTATCAAAGTCATAAGAGATTCAAAATGACATTAATTGATAAATCAATCTTTTGATATGCTATCGATTTTCTTTCTCCCTTTTGTCATCGTAAACAAGAATGAAGAAGGAAAGAAATGCATAACAAAACTAAGTTATAAATTTTCAAGATATCAAGTAGCATATCATGGTTTGTTAGGATAAGTCTCCTTTTTTGGTGAATAGTAAAAAGAAACAAGGAGAAAATGATCTTAATTCATAGAAAGATTTAAAGTATCAAATATCAAGAAATCAAGATCATGAATTGGATTGTTTTTCTCTTTAGTAAATGGCAAAGAGAAACATAAGAGATCTTGATTCATAAAAGATTTCATGTTATAAATCTTGAGAAATTATGATTTGGATAAAACTCATTCAAATTCATTTTCATAGTCTACGAGATTCACAAAAGCATAATATTCATGGATTCATTAATCTTTTATCGAAAAAATCAATAAGATAGAGATGAAAAATGTATTCCCTTTTTACGTGTTTTATTTTATGTAATTGATTTTATATAAATATGCTCAAGTTTTTCATATGAAAATCATTCATCTTATTTAAAACCGAAAAAGCAACTTTCATTGCGACAAAGATCAATAAGTCATAAGTCATAAAAATCATCATGTATAACTTCAAAATCTCATTTATAGTATAAAATCATCAAGCATGGTATCATTGAACATAAGACATCTTCAATCAAAATCGAAAAGCAATATGGAAATCAACATGATTGCACATTATTATTTTTTAAAAACATACATAAGATTAATCTATTAGATGTACAAGCATTAGATTTATATCTAATAATTTGATATATTTTCATAAAACATGCAATTGTCATTATAATTTTTAAAATTACTAGCATGATCCCAATTTTTTAACATTTTCATTACATCATTAAACATATAATTTTTAAGAAAAAATTATATATAATTTTTTAAACTAAAAATATAACTCATGAAAAGTATCATGTAATTTCAAAATAAATTAAAGGGGTTTTAGTTACCTCGTCAAAAGTCGTTAAGGCATAGTTTGCCACCTCGCTTTTGTTGGTTTGTTCTTAATCTTCGGATGAACTCGTTTCGTCCCAAGTCACTTTGAGTGCTCTCTTCTTTTTTGGAAACTTTTTTTAAGTTTATTTTTATTTTTTAATTCTTGTTTAATGAACTTTTTAAGTTTTATAGTGAGAAGTTCAATTTCATCATTACTTGAGCTTTCGCTCGAGTGGTCTTCATGTATTCGAAGTGTCAAATCCTTCTTGTTCTTTAGAAAGTTGTTCTCATATTTGTTTTGTGTCATACAACTAATTTCATAGGTCATTAAAGACCCGATAAATTCTTCGAGGGGGAAAGTATTTAAATCTTTGACCTCTTGAATGACTGTTACTTTATGATCCCAAGTTTTAGAAAGAAATCATAAAACTTTATTAACAAGTTTAAGATTTGAAAAACATTTGCCAAGAGCTTTTAAGTCATTGATGATATCCGTAAAATGGGTGTACATGTCAATAATGGTTTCGCACGGCTTCATTCGAAATAGTTCAAAATTATGCATCAAAATATTTATCTTAGAATCCTTTACTCTACTAGTGCCCTCGTGTGTGATTTCAAGTGTATGTCAAATATTGAAAGCTGTTTCACAAATAGAAACACGATTAAACTCATTTTTTGCTCAAAACACAAAATAGAGCATTCATAGTTCTAACATTTAAAGAAAAAGTTTTCTTGTCCAAATCATTACATTCGCTTATTAGAATAGAAAACTTTTGAAATCTATTTTCAATGATATTCCATAAGTTTAAATCCATAGAAAGCAAGAAAACTCTCGAGTTTTCCAATAAGTATAGTCTGTTCCATTGAACATAGGAGGATGAACGATAGAAAAACCCTCTTAAAATCGAAAAAGAGCTATTTCTCTTGGGTGTTAAACCAAATGAGAAATAACGAGGCTCTGATACTAACTATTAGGAATGAGTCGACACTAAGAGGGGGGGTGAATTAATGTAGCAGTAAAAAACGTCGATTTGAAAATATTTCATACATTGAAAACTGGTCGGAAAGATATTAACTTAGAAGCGTAAGGGAGCATGGTGAAAGCAATAAGAAGGCAATTTGTAGTTAAAATGAATTGCTAAAAAGAAATGCAAACCAGATTTTATAGTGGTTCGATCGTTGTGACCTACATCCACTCCCGATTCCTCTTCCATGGAGGCCACCGGCATCCACTAACGGTCTTTCTTCAAGGGGCAAAAACCAACTACCCTTTTACACCCCTCTTCTCCTTTTTACAAGTTTAGGAGATAACCTTTTGCAACCCTCTTTTACAAGGTATCCCTCACAAAGCTTCCTTAGAACTCTCTATAAGCTTTAGGAGGAGGGAACTCAACTTTCTAATAGAGTTTACAACAGAGTTTTGCTTAATCTTTCTTACTACTCCATGCAGGAATAGCTAGGGTATTTATATACCCCAAATGGCTTCAAAACTTGGAGCCAAAATTCAAATCCCCGAGATTTCGAGGTACGGGCGGTACCACCGCTTGCACTGGGTGGTACCACTGCCCACAGCCTGACACTGGGTGGTAGCACTGCCCAGTTTAGCGGTACCATCGCTTGACACACTGTCACTAGGTGGTACCATTGCCTGATAGCCTCGGAGATTGGGTTTTTTGAGTTTTTCAACTCACAAGCGGTTCCACCGCTTGACCCAACTTTTAGGTCACTAAATAGGCCTCATAATGAGCCCAAATTAGTGTTTATTAAGACCTAATTAGCCCCTAATTGAGTTAACATGATTATATCAAAAACTAACTCAATTAGCCCCATAAACTACTTTAATCTTAGATAAATGATTATAAAGGATGAATCCTTTATCCGGTATATCATTGGTTCATCCGGCGCTCGTTCGATCCTTTGGAATATCGTCCTCTCCTTCAGTGTATTGCCCAATCAGCATGTTGACTCCCGCAACTTCCGATCTCCTTAGCGCAATGTCCGATCCTTCAGTCCGATGCCCGAATTCACGGCATGAGCCTTCTGCCGACACGTCGACCAATCCTCTGGCCCGATGTCCAATCTTTTGATATGTTTACCCTGACCCAATATGATTTTTCCTTCTTTAATCAATTTGCCTCTCCTTGATCGAAGCTAGTCCTATGTCACTCAAAACATAGATTAAATCACAAACTCATCAATTGATTTCGTTATCAAAATCCGAGATTCAACAACATTTGCATTGACGTCAGAAGAGAAAGAGGAGAGAAGTGAGACATTTACGTTGGTGTCGCATCGCTTTGCCTCCTCTTTCTCTTCTGATAATGCGACGATCGATGAGAACAAAGAGGAGGCAGCGCGGTGTGATGCCGATGCAGATGCCTCACTTTCATTGTCCTCCTTCGACATCACACTACTTTATCTCACTTATCTCCTCTTCCTCAGTGACGTAGATGTCTTACCTGCCTCCTCTTCTTCCTCCGACATTATCGTAGATGTAGAGTGACGTTGAAGGTGGAAGAAGAGGTAGAGTAGTACAATATCAATGTAGAGGCCTCATTGCTTTGCCTCATCTTCCTCCTCATCGTCAATGTTTGAATCGATATTAGTAAGATCGACTAACGCATCTAAATTGAATGTGTCAATGTAAATAAGGTTAAATATTTTAATTCTTAATTATATAGATTTTAATATAAATTTTTTAAGTATAAATAGGTGAAAGTGTATCCTGTCTATGCAAATCTTAAAGTAGGAATGACACCATTATTACATAAACCATTATTACATCAACGACAATGTTTTGAGTAGTCTAATTACTGGGATTAATAAGCATAGGATCAGAAAAATACACATAATAGTAAGTACAATGATACGTCCGGTTATGATCTGTTATAATGTCTTGTAGTTGGGTAAAAAAGCTTTATATATATCCTTCCAAATTTTGAAAATAGTATATTTTAATATTATATATATATATATATATCCCTAATGTTATTGTCATTAATATCAATCTAAATATATAAATTAATCATTTGATAAATATTGATTAATTTGGATCAAAAGTAATATATATATATATATATATATATATATATATATATATATATATATATATATATATATATATATATATATATATATATATATATATATATATATATATATATATAAAACATAAGATACGACTCTGTACACTTCAATGGTCACCTCGAAAGGACGCAAACCAATTAATGTAGACGAACCAAACAATAATGTTAGATTGGATCATGGGATGACTTAACCTTTTAGCAATAATGGACACATAATTCAAATTTTATCGTGGTCTTTGGTCATATAATATGTTAGATTTTGGATTCGTCATCTTATCCTTTTTAATATTTAGTTAATATTTATACCATATTCATTCCCAGCTTAGACTTGTATCATACATTTGAGTTCAGATTTACATGTCAAGCTAATCAAGCTATCTTTTTAGGGGATAATGTGAGGGTGGAACATATATAATAATAATAATAGTGATACTATTATTATTAATATAGACAAATTTATGGTTCAATCAAAATGTGGCATCTCAAAAGATATCTTCTCCTAACAACAATCATGCAGAAGAACTTCTTATCTCCTTCATGGGAAGCACAAATGAACATTGCAACTTGTCACCTCACCCACGGTTGATTGATCCCAACTGTGTTTTTTAGTGTTCGGTGTATTCCTCTTTCTCTCTCTCTCTCTCTCTCTCTCGCTCTCTCATCCACATCGAGCACATCGATATGAGGTTTACTCTAGTGTGAGCCATGCAAAAATGTCCACTTCATCGTGACATTAACGGGCATTAAATTGATTGTATGTTTGCCAACTGTTAGGCAATATCATCGTCTTCTCATATATTAATTAAATGATTGGATATATGAACAAAAATTGCACAGCAATAATTGCACTATTGTAGATTATTCTACGAATTATTCGTTTTCTAATTCCTACTTATCATGCATTGAGCTTTTTGTTTAATAATCGGTGATACTCCAATAATGATCAAAATGATTATACATAAATTCCAAACAAAAGGCACCGTCACACACATAATTTCTATCCAAAACAAGTTGTTTTCATATTTATTGATTTAGCATATAAATAATTAATCTCTATCAATTAATGACCACTTCTTTTATTATAATTATGTTAGATGTATTTTAATTATTGATATCTTTCTAATTTGATGTAGTTAATGTTACTTACAGACAGTCATAATCCACACGATATTTTTTTGATGGATGTTAACGAGATACGTATGCGTATGTCATATCATGCATGGATTGCGATCATGAGGCAGGAGAAGATCCCAATATCGCAACTTGCTTGACTTATGTTCATTCAATCAATCTTGTGGAGCCACATTAGTATGTTTTGGCCACACATTTGGATGCTTAAGCTGAAGTGAAGTCCCAATCGCAAGCCACAGCCACATGATCATCGTAAATATCTCCCACTTGATGGACGCTCTTACAGATCTGATGGGATCCAACGGCCGGTAGCGTTTCGGTTCCACACCATGGGACCCGCCATGCCGCTGTTCAATTGCGTACGTGGTAAAAAGCTAATGGTAGATCGGATCTTCCACACCATTTTAAATATCTTCGAGATGATGGATGGGAAGCAGTGGGTCCACCACTTCGTCGTCTAATAGCGATCGTAAATGTGCCGATCTCGTCGTGCATCTGGAAGCACGATGAAGGAGTTAGATCACGCCATCGGATGGGATGGGAGCCATGGGTCTATCAAGTGGTTGCGCGACTCTCGATGCGAGTCAGGTGTTTGGTCGGCCGTTGATTTCCTGCATTAGCGGTGGAGGATTCCACCTCGCAGCCGTCCATGTATAATGCCTTCCTCGAGCAGAAGCCCAGTGGGAGCCGTGTCGTCCTCACCTCCGTCACGAGTCCCATTTTGTGGCTCTCTTGGTGTTCTACGTCATGGATGAAATCATCCTCGTATCCCTCCAAGCGTCCATCACTACCTCCTCCTCCGTCCTCCCTTCGCCTATATAAACCTGACCCGTTCGAGTTGATTAGGCTGCTTCTCTTTCCAGTTATCTACTTAGTCCCGTGCTCTGTCTCAGAGAGAGAGAGAGAGAGAGAGAGAGATGGGCAATTCGAGGACGGATCCCAGCGGGGGAGATGACGCAGATGTCCAGATCTTGACCGCCGGGAAGAGGAGAATTCCTGTTCATTCCAAAGTTCTGGTGAGCTGCATCTTCTTTTCTTCTCTCTGCGCTCGTAAGAACGGGGTGTGTATGATTGGTTGTGTTTCTTGTGTGAAGGCGGCAGCGTCGCCGGTGTTAGAGAGCATGTTGGATCGGCCGCAGAAACGTGGGGGAGAAGGAAGAGTGATTCCGATACTTGGAGTTCCTCACGACGCAGTGTGTGCCTTCGTTCGCCTGCTCTACTCCGCCAGGTTCGTCGGTCATCTCCTTGATTCCTTAACTCCGAAGCAAGTCTGTACGATTCAAATCGGAAAAGCCTCCACCAACCAATACAACCTTGGTTTCTAGTGCGGCGGCGGTGGTGCTAAAGGTCTCCGTGTGATGATGTAGATGGGACAGGGTTGGCACCACCACGACCACCACCACAGGAGAGAGTTCAAAGAGAGGGTAGAAAAAGAGCTCTGTTTTGATTGCGATGTTAGTCCTGTTATTGATCCAAACCACGCAATTCTCGTGCTCCACAGATTTCAACCTCCACTTTGAATCATCATCATCATGCCTGTTCACCTGTTATTTTCTCGAGAACCCCATTGCAAGGACAATGGACCATCCCACCTCTGCCATGTAGGTCCACACCATGAGAGCTAACCGCCAAGATCTGAAACCTGCCTCTCCAACGCTGCATTAGGACTCCACAGTTCAATCTCTGTCGGTGTTGGATTTCTCATGATAAGATTCATCACTACAGGAGTTGTGTGACGCCTGCGGTGGAGGGGGAGGAGGCGCCGGAGGTGGGCGAGCACGGGGTGCACTTGCTGGTCCTGTCGCATGTGTACCAGGTGGGGTGGCTGAAGCGGGCGTGCGAGCGGGCGCTGGCATCGCGGCTGACGGCGGAGGGGGTGGTGGACGTGCTGGTGCTGGCACGGCGGTGCGACGCGCCCTGGCTGCACCTCCGCTGCCTGAGGCTCATCGCCAGGGACTACGCCGCCGTGGAGAGCACCGAGGCGTGGCGCTTCCTCCAGGAGAACGACCCCTGGCTCGAGCTCGACATCCTCCAATCCCTCCAAGACGCCCATCTGGTACCGACATCGCACCACTCCGATCTTTATCCTTCCGGCATTAGTTGATATTGACGGCGCGTACTATACGAATGATCTCAGAGGCAGAAGCGGCGGCGGCGGAAGAGGGAGGAGGAGAAAGTATATACGGAGCTGAGCGAGGCCATGGAGTGCTTGCAGCACATCTGCGCGGAGGGCTGCACCGAGGTCGGGCCATCCGGCCGCGGACCGCCGCCGCGTGACCCCACCCATTGCCCGAACCCCGCCACCTGCCGTGGCCTCCAGCAGCTCATCCACCACCTCGCCGCCTGCGACCGCAAGAAGAAGCCGCCGCAACAGCAGCAGCAGCAGCAGCACGGCTGCCCTCGCTGCAAGCGTCTGTGGCAGCTCCTCCGTCTCCACTCCGCCATCTGCGTCCACCCCGACCCCTGCAAAGTCCCCCTCTGCTCGTAAGCATCCTACAGCCTTCGCCACCTGCTACTTCCTCCTGGTCACTGACCAACTTGTCCTTGTTCCTCTATTGCTCTGCAGCCAATTCAAGCAGAAGATGGAGCAAACCAAAAGGAAAGCAGAGGAGGAGAAGGACGAGAAGTGGAAACTACTGGTGAAGAAGGTGGCCTCTGCAAGAGTCATGTCCCACTTGGCCAAGAGGAAAAGGCAAGAAGGGATACAAAACCAGGAAGCTTGGCTGAAGCAGAAGCTCATTGACTGAGTGATCAATCCTTCGGTTGACTTTGTTCTCCCAAGTCAAATTTATACCAAATCCAGGGGGATGAATCATTTGCTCTATCTAGAAATCATCTTTATGTAGGTGAATTATGTGATATGGCGACCTCTATCTTCTACATTTCATCTGAAGAAAGAAGTCATGGAGGAAATGCTTAAGCTCTGTACACAATTATCTCCGGTACTCTGTATGCATGTCAATAAAAAAAATACATGTAGCACGTACATCCCTCCAATATTAAGACTCTTTCCATAATTATACTCCAAAAAATATTCATTTTAATTACATAACATTAACATCATTTAGTGTTTCAATTAATAACCAAATAATAGTTTTTAACATATGAGAGATTACTCACCTATGCAAGTTTTTAGGTTTCACTATAATATAAGCTAAGCTTAAAATTTAGAGGATAAATATCAAAATCATACATATTAGAGGGATATATGTTTATTTTTATTTAAGGCATAATATGTTCTTTTTTGGAAGGAAACTAAATATGAAAATATTGAGATAATTTGACACTTTTAAGGAGGTTATTCGTAATAGCATGATTATAGAGGGCGTATTTGCAAAAGTACTATCGTATATAAAACCGGCGACGCCCCTCACCCCCCGGTTCCCCCTTATCTCTTCTCTGTCTCCAATCCATGGCGGCAGGCACGGCCGTCAACCCCATGCCCATGGCGGAAGGCCTTCCCCTGTCTCTGACAGCCGCTCTCTTCTCTTCTGTTCCCCCTCCCTCTCTCCTCCCGTTTCCCCGCTCCTCCAGGCCGCTCCGCTTTCCCCGCCTCTCTCTCTCCTCTTCGTTGCTGCCCTTTAGAAAGATCCTTCCTTTGCCACCCTTCGTGGCACAGACCTCCGGCTGGACCCTCCAGGCGGAGGAGGAGGAGGAAGTGGAGGAGAATGAGCTCGAAGATGGAGGTTTTGGCTTGGAAGGGCTCGAGGGGGAAACGGAGGACGGGGTGGAGCCTTATGGCGAGCCGGCCGAGGAGGCGAAGCTCTTCGTCGGGAACCTCCCCTACGATATGGACAGCGAGAAGCTGGCTCAGCTCTTCGATAAGGCTGGAGTCGTCGAGGTCGCCGAGGTAACGTAGATTCGATGGGGTCTTGCAATTGAAATAGAAATTGGAGGATTCCGATTCTTCTATTCTTGTGTTGTTGTTGGGATATGATAATGGCGTTGAGATCTGTGCGATTCTTGGGTCATGGTTGTGGATATGCAGGTGATATACAATCGGGGGACTGATCAGAGTCGTGGATTTGGATTTGTGTCCATGAGCACGATTGAAGAAGCAGACAAAGCTGTGGAGATGTTTCATCGTTCTGTAAGTCTTCTTCGAGTCTGAGCTTTTCTTCCTGGATCCAATAATTTCTCCATATACACGCTCAAAATGCTTCCCCTTAGAACTGTTGAGAAAAAAAATGAAAATATGTGTTATGGTTGCTCTGACGCTAATTAGGTCTTTCTTTATCTTGACTGCATCCACTTGATCATGAACATTGACTTATGAGGCTTGTTGATGATTGATCCATAGTGCTGTCCTGCAGTAAATGATGAACTAAGCACAACCAATCTCTTCAAAAGATAATGCTTGGGATCTCCATTCTCATGGCCATTTTCAGAGATTCTCTTGCAGCAATTACTTCTGCTTTGTCTGCCTAATAAATTGCATCTGTAAATTGGGAAACTGCATAATGACCATCCTGAATTACAGAGCCATTGCAGTCCTCCAGTGACATCATTTGCTGTGTCAAAATTGACATTGAAAAAATTAGTGAGAGGTTGCAATATAGCATTGTGTGACGCCTTTTGGAGAATTAGTGATTTGTTTAGGTTTAAGGCTGGTAGTAATGTAAATATTACATTTTATCTTTACACACTTCTCTGGTTACTGCTTGCTGTTCTGGAAATAGACCTGATTCCTAAATTATAATGCTCCGCACTATGGTGAATAAGATCTCTTGTTGATCTGCATTTGAGTGCGTGAGAAGTTTTCTGCCCTTTTGTTAACGTATGAGCCTGCAGAGCATCAGATCTTAACGTTAGTGGACATAGAAACCAAGGACACTGAACTCTGCAACATTGGAAGAAGACATGAGGTTGACCGTCTGATTGAGAACCAAATCTATAAGAACTTTTATCTGATAGAACTCTGTTTGCTAGTCCTTTTTGTGACTACGCGGTCCATTATAAATGGCTCACCAAACAAAATTTTTTATTTTAGGAGGGAGCCTTAATAGGGCATGCGAGTGTTCTTTGTAGTACAAGCACTCAGAAAACATATTCTTCAGAGAAACCAAGTACAACTTACATATCAGACAAGTGTCATATTAAGATCTCTAACAGCTGACACTTTGAACATTGGTAGAGAAGTTATAGTGTCACTTCTAGTCATATTCATAGAAATGTAAACATATTGGTGCATGCTGTAGCAAAACTTTGTACCCTGAATGCATCTGCTCACAACCGTAGAGCAGATTTCAGAAGGTTCTTGTATCTGAACCAAATTACTAGCCCTCAATTGGGCATTTAAAGAAGGGTAGTTTTTTCTTCAAATTAAAAAAAGAATAGTAGATTACTTAAAACTGTGATAATAGATATACAAAGTGTGATATAACAATAACACCAAATTGCAAGATGCTATTTTCAGAATCCAAAATACTATCAATAAAACTAACACTAGATGGCGCCTAGAATCTTTTGATTAGCAATAAGGTCAAATCATTAAACACCTGAAGATGAGAAGCACTGCATTGCTGATTCTTTTTTTCTCTTTATTTACTTATGGAGGTGAATCCAATAGAATGAGAAATAGACCCTATAAAAAATCATGAGCTGACGAAGATAGTTAAATCTGACCTAAATAACATAAACCCATAGAGTAGGTAGAAAAATTGGATTTTACTAAAAAATAGGGCTACTATGTCTACTGTTTGATGTACTGTGACTGCGACAAAGTGAGCTTTGGCACTTTCCATACAATTGTAGTCGCTGTGGTGTCTGTCATGGAGCCTAAACAGTCTATACGAGTTCTACGATACAGCATGTCGTCTATGCCTTAAGACCCATCGTACTCTGGCAGCCTTGCCATGGATTTTCTTTATAGTTATTTTAACTTATTAACTTCTTCCGATTCTTAATTCTTGTACGACTTAAGACATAAAATAGCTAACAAGAGTCATGAAATTTACCTAGTAAACAGTTTTGATAACTATTTGATCTTAACTTTGTTAACTACAAGTCTTCTTTCAGTGTTCTCTTTATTGTTCATACAACTAGTATTCAGAATAGACTAAGTATATTTGGTTAGAGAGTATGACTATGTTCGGTTTGAGAATACTTGCTCTAGCTTAACAGTGTAGCCAGCTTAGGAAAAAGAAGTACTCGTTTAAAACTCTTTTTGGTGACTTTAATTAGATTATCAATATCTACTTAATCTCTGATGTTTTCCAGCTTTCCTGATTGTTATATTAGACCTAAATCTTAGGTGCCGGGTGGATGATTCTTTGATGATCAAACTCTTTTATCAGATATCTGTTCATATTTTTGCATTCAACTTGTAATATGCTTCTGGATGTTTTGTTAAAATCAATGTGGCTTCATTCTACTACTGTTGGTCATGCGTTTTCTTGTTCGATGTCTGGCATGGTGTAATCTCTAAACATATGATTTGCTTTATGAATTTTTTTCTTATTGCTGCTCCTGTTCTTTTTGATGTTTTACCATGGGCTAGTTTCTTGACATACAATTTGCGTTGTAACTATTTTCTTTGTGTATGTATATGCATATGCATATATACATGTATATTTGTATATTATGAACTAAAAGTTTCTGCCTGCCTTCTTTGCTCTATATGTTGTTTTGATCTCGACTGATACACTATATTCCTAATTGTTTGCAAACTTTGACTGGCATGAAGTGGTTCTTGTTTTTGTGAAAGCAGCAAAATTCAATTTCTCGTTATGGTTAAGCTTTTGACTCTTAACACATTTTCTGCTCTGGAAACAGGAAATTAGTGGCAGGCTTTTGACTGTAAACAAATCAGCTCCCAGAGGGAGACGTGTGGAAAGAACACCTCGACAATTTCAACCATCTTTAAGGATCTATGTTGGCAATTTGCCTTGGCAAGTGGATGATGGCCGCCTAGGGCAAATTTTTAGTGAACATGGTAAAGTGCTGGAAGCAAGGGTGGTGTATGATAGAGAGACTGGACGGTCACGTGGTTTTGGCTTTGTTAAAATGGCAGCACAGTCTGAAATGGATGATGCAATTGCTGCTCTTGATGGACAGGTGAGTCCACTTAATTTGGCCAATTGTGTATACTGATGTTAATATCTTCCCAAGTAGATGCCAAGTATGCAAAGCATAATTCTTGGTCCAAAATTGAGACTTTGTGCCTAAACTAGTTGATTCAATGTTAATGATGAAGGAACCTGCTTTACCCGACAAAAGTTGTATGGCACAATTTAATAAGGTCCATTATTGGAAGCGTTCCTGTATGCGATTGCATTAAATAAAATTGATCATGAGTTTGATTAATCAAATATTTTTTTGCTATCCAACACCTTCTCACTTATCCCAATCGATTATGATTAGTGTATAACTCATGTTATGGTAGGAAATAATTTTAAAAAACCAGCTATGAACTCCATTCCTTTGATTTTGTCATTCTTGCTTTCTTGATCAATTTTTTCATCCAGTAACTACTGCTTTGTTATTATTCATAGAGTTTCGATGGTCGGGCACTAAGAGTTAATGTTGCTGAGGAGAGGCCACGGCGTGCTGCCTTTTGATGTGGAAAAGCCAAGAATTTCTTTATCTTAAAGATGTTGTTGACTGGAACAAATTACTGTCACAAAACATTTTTTGTTTGCTTTTATAGCTTGTGCTGAGGTACCTCCTCTTCCTGTTTTTTCTTCTGTTTTTTGCTTAGGACTTCTAATGGTAAAGGTGTGTTTGCATTTAGTCTTTGTAAGTTTTATTGGTTGTGAAACACAGAGGTGAATGCTGTGAGTTCCTCAAAGTGCTGGGAAAAATACTTTTGCCATATTCCCCAAGTATCATTTATGCATATTAGTGATGATGTCGAGGAACAGTTCCACTATATTGGGTTTCAGCTTTCAACCTCACGAGTGACATGAGGGAAGCTCTTCTTCTTTACCGATGATTGTATGATGAGTTAAGAGTTATTGTCCTACCTGAATTCCAAAAATATTGTTTTAGATATAAAAAATGCAAATTCAATTGGAGGTTCACTCAGGTTGATTTAGATGCATAATTATGTGTTCTTGGGGCCATTTGAATAGATCTGATGTGGGATTTGATTGGATTTTTTCCTTTGGATTGTTGAAATTTCTATCGCATATCATCTAAGCATTAATCTGTTTATCGCAGTTGGATCTTCAGGGATTTATCCATCAAATCCATCGATTGGGTCTTGGAATCGAGCGAAGTCGAGCTATAGTGTGGTGAACTCCACGGTTGAGGAGCGGGGCGCTCCTTCGATTGTTCCATGAGCCTTGGACAATCTTAAGATGTTGGCATCACATTGGTTGAGGGTATTCTGACAAGTGCCAATGCTTGTGGCGATTGAAGTGTTGATCATGGTTGAGATGGTGATGTCGTTTGTTTGGCTAGTTGAGGCAAGAGTGAGGTGATAGCTTGCATCCTCCCTGAGTATCTACACATGATGGGTGAGGTGGCGATTGAAGGGTTGATCATGGTTGAGATGGTGACGTCGTTTGTTTGGCTAGTTGAGGCAAGAGTGAGGTGATAGCTTGCATCCTCCCTGAGTATCTACACATGATGGGTGAGGTTTAGAAACACCTCAACGGTGATGAGCAGATGACTCAAATTCATCCCCAAGGTGAGAGACTTAGGTCGTTAAACATATGCCAGTACCTTATTGGCGTCTATGTCGAAGTGGACACATCCACATGTGGGTAAAAGGATGGTTCCCCCAAGTAAAAGTGTTGCAGGTTGGAGATAGAGCCTCCTCATTGAAGCTTTTATTGAGAGGATTAACAGGTGGACGTTCCTGTGACTTCAAGCCCTTTTTCTATCACCAAAATATTAGATGAAATTATCGTCGACATATGAGTTAATTTAACTTGGGTCAAACCTGAATGCATAGGAGTGTTAAGTGGCTCCAAAGTGGTACTAGAGTGGCATTGAGGATGGTCCAAGGTAGGGGGCTGAGTTTCCGAGGCATCACCTGCACTAAGACGATGTTGAGAGAAGTTTCCGTACTCGATCCCTCCATCAATCAAGTTAGTTCGATATCTTTTCTAAGGTACGAGTTTTTTTCTTGAAAAGAGAGTGCCTCGGTATGGCCTCCCTTGGATTAGTCTTTATACTTGGTGAATGAAGGGAACAACCTACAATTAGTCTTTATACTTGGTCTATGAAGGGAACAACCTACAATTGTCCCAATGTCCCACTTTAACATTTTGTTTATGCATGTGACAAGGGAAAGACATGCTCAAATGGCCTCTATTGGATTGTTGTCCACGGGGTAGATAGATGAAAGGTGATTGTAACCTTTTCTTTTTACACCAGTCTCCCCATGGCAATAAATGTCGGATGGTGATTGGTCACCAACATGTTCCCTATCAGAAATTAAGGCGATTCCATGTGATTTCGATTTGAATTAAATTATTTTTTAAAATCTAATTTAATTAATTTATTGTTATTAATATTTAATTTTAATTTTAAAATTTTCATCAAATGTTACATATTTATATACTCATAATGACATAAATTAAATAATTCTTCACTTCAATAATCGTTAATCTCTTGATTGTTTTTTTGATTTATGTATCAAATAAATCTTCAAGACCTTCTCGCTATTAGTCAAATTATTAATATATATTTGGACCTTCATTGACTCTAAAGTTATACTCGTCTAATCCAAGATACATCCCTTAGTACCAAATTTGCTTCATAGCAACTATTGGCATTATAATTACTAAAATTTAGTTTACAATGATTGATAAAATTAAAAAAAAAGGTAATTGAATGACACGCCCACATTGAAGATTTGAAAAATATAAAACGGTAATATTATTACCAAAATGAAAAGAACTGATAAATAAGTATCAAACTTGAAGTTGGAGCATGATGATCTCCTACATTTCTTTCCTCTAGTCATGTTGGGGTAATTTGCTTATTATAAATGGTATTATAATAGTCATATAATTCAATGACCCTTTTTTTTAATTTTTCTTATTTTTCTCACTAATATCAGTATCTAAATGTAGACATCATAATAAGTACCCAAATAATCATACAAATCATCTAATGGACGACGAGCATTGAAAACAAAAGCAATAAGACAAATAGATGAAATATTATTAAAATAATTAAATCAATTTTCATTGCCCTAATGACTTCAACTTATTAGCATTTTCAATTTTTTCTAATGATCAATAGCATTAATACATTTAATTAAAAATAAATGAGGTGCAGGATAATAAACACAAGTAGCATCGTTAAAACTTTTAAAACACATAATTTTTAACAAATATTCTAATGATAAGAATCTAAATTGACTTGCCTTACTTTATTTACAACAAAAGTACATAATAATTTGGAAGAAATTCATATGTTAAATTATATAAAGTTGGAATATCCATTACAAATCTTTTAGGTATTCTACCATTTAATATATAAATCTTATCAACTCATTACTTTTCGATTAATCCACAAAATTGAAATTGATTGATTAAAACATTGCATGTACATATAGTATGTAAAAATATACCATAAAAAATTGGTTGGTAAACGGTTGAATCTTGGATTTTAATAATGAAATCAATTGATGAGTTTATGATCTAATGAGTGATGCAGGACTAGCTGCGATCAAGGAGAGACAAATTGATTGAAGTAGGAGGAATTAAACATAGGGCCGGAGTTGAACATATCATGATATTGGACATCGAGTTGGAAGATCGATCAACATACCAGTAGAAGGACTTCGTGCCATAAGTTTAGGCATCAGGTCGAATGATCGAACATTGCACCAAAGAGATTGAAAGTTGCGAGAGTTAACATGCCGATTGAGTAATATACCAAAGGATCGGACGAAGCGCTGGAAGAACCAATGACATGTCGAATAACATATGATTCATGCTTTCTAATAATTTGTCTAGATCGAGTTAGTTTAGGTCTAATTAAGTCGGTATTGGGGTAAAATAATGACATCTCAATTAGGGGCCAATTGAGCTTTAATTAGGGCTGAATTGGGTATATTGTTTGGCCCATTCAATGTCGGTCTGGTGGTGGTATCACCTAGACACAATCTTCAAGACTGTGTCAGGTGGTGGTACCACCCAGTGTCAGAACTGATAGGTGGTGGTATTGCCCGGTACTAGCGGTGGTACCGCTAGTACCCTGAAATTCCGATGATTCAAATCTTTGGCTCCAAATTTGAATCTATTTGGGGCCTATAAAAACCTCACTCATCCCTACTCAGTTAATACAAGAAATGAGAGCAAAAAAGAAAGAAAACGCTATTGTAATATTATGAGAACTCATCTCAAGCTCAAAGTGTTGGGTGAAGTTTAAGAAAGAGATGAGTGATTGTAAAGGTTATCTCCTAAACCTGTGAAAAAGAGAAAAATGGGTGTAAAATGGTAGTTGATCTTCACTTGTTGAAAGAAGATCATTAATAGATGTTGGTGGCTTCAAGGAGGAATCGAGAGTGGATGTAGGTCATGACGACCGAACCACTATAAAACTCGGTTTACATTTCTATTCTACTTTTTATTCTCATATTACAAACTGATTTACTTGCTTACTACTCTCACTTCGTTAACGAATGCACTTTCGAGTTAAGCTCTTTTCCAATATCATTTTTCATCGAATAAAAATTTTCAAACCGTCGTTTTCACGAAAGCACTAATTCACTCCCCCTTTCAGTGGTAATAGTTAGTATCAGAGCCATGTTTTTCTCAATTTGGTTTAATACCCAAGAGAGATGGCTTTTCCCAGCTTTTAAAAGGGTTACTCTATCATTCATCCTCCTATGTTTAATGAGACGGATTACACGTATTAGACAACTTGAATGAGAGTTTTCTTGCTTTTTTTAGATTTCAATTTATGGAATATCATCGAAAATGATTTTCAAAAGACTTATAATCCAATAAATGAATGAAATGATTTGGAGAAGAAAATTTTTCTTTGAATGTTAGAGCTATGAATGCTCTCTTTTGTTCTTTGAATAAAAATAAGTTTAATAGTATTTCTTTTTACGAAACTACATATGAGATTTGATATACACTAAAAGTAACTCATAAAAGCACGAATAGAGTAAAAAAGTCTAAAATAAATCTTTTGATGCATGATTTTGAGGTATTTTGAATGAAGTCAAGTGAAACTATTGTTGACATATACACCCATTTTATGGATGTCGTCAATAATTTAAAAGCTCTTGACAAATATTTTTTGAATCTTAAACTTGTTAATAAAGTTTTACAATCTTTTTTCTAAAAATTCAGATTCGAATGTAATTGTAATACAAGAGGCAAGTAACCTAAATAACTTTCCGCTTGAAGAACTTATTGGGTCTTTGATGATCTATGAAATAACGTGCAAGACACATAATGAACTTGATGAACATTAGCATAATCTTCCAAAGAATAGGAAGGATGTGACACTTCGAACAATAGAAAACCACTCAAGCGAAAGCTCAAGTGACGATGACATAGAACTTTTGATAAATAAACTTAAAAAATTCATGAAAAAGGCTAATTCTAAAAATGAACTTAAAAATGACACAACAACTTGATATAAATTAAAGAAGCTGCTAAAGAAAACGAAAGCATTTAAGCCGACATACAACGAATCGAGTACATCCAAAGATGATGAGCAAACCAACAAAGGTGAGGTGGCAAACTACGCCTTAACGACGCTCGACATTAAGGTAATCAACTAAAATGCCTTTACCTTACGATGAGTTACTAAATGCTTTCCATGATTTATTTGATGAATGTAAGCTAGTTGGTAAAAAATATAAGTTGCTAAAAAAGGAGCATGTTTCTCTTATTAGTGAATTTGATAAATTAAGAAATTAGCATGATGAATCATTAAATGTAAAGAGTTAGCTCCTTGTACTAAATGTAAAGAGTTAACTTAGTTAAGAATGAAAATATATTACTAAAAAAAATGTTAAAAAAATTTAAAATTAGTAGTGAATCATTAAACATGATTCTTGCCAATAAGGGTCATATATATAGAAAAGTAGGAATCAATTTTGTGAGTAGCAACACTCAATAAAAACTGACTTTATTTGTTAAAGGACCCGCATTATATGTTTCCCTTGAAAACAAATGTAATTTGTGTGATAAGTGTAGACACTTTGCATATAAATGTTCATTCAAGAAGTATGGCTTACATAAATTAGTATGGATTCATAAAAGAACCATAAATGACCCTATGCCAAAAATCAAGATAGATAAATCTAACTATGAGGGACCCAAAGTCAAATGAGTACTTAAAAGAAGCCCACATTTCTTGTAGACATCCCTACAATCGAAAGCTAGAAGCAAAAAGAAAATTTTGATAGTGAATGCTCAAAACTTATAACCGGAGATCTAAAATACTTCACAAAGCTCACTAGCCAAAACAATAAATGAAAGATTATTATAATTAGAACTATTAGTAACAAAATGATTTTAATTAAAGATTTATAATATGCATGAGGATTTGAAGTAATGATAATTTGAAATCTTATGTTTTGAAATTATGTGTTACACTTTTGATCATGATGATTTTTGTGATTTATGGTTTATTTATGTTGATGATTTTTTTTATGATTTTTTGTTTTAATCAATGATGTATTGATTTGGCATAGAAAACAAAGATATGCTTGTATGAAATCAATCGCTAAAATAAAAATAAAAATATGGAATGCATTTTTCTTGATGAATCTATTTGTAATCTCTTGGACTACGAAAATAATTTTGATGATTTAATGATTTAAATCTAAATGAGATTTTTCTAATGAATCATGAACATTCTCTTGATTTCTTAACTTGAGATATCTTATGTGAATTAAGATCTCTTCTTTGTTCTCCTATATTTCTTTTTGTCATTTACTAAAGAGAAGAATTATCCAAATGAATCATGGTTTCTCTTTTGATTTCTTGGAATCATAACTTGAATTTTTTTTATGAATCAAGATATTTTTAGATTCTTTCTTTTACTGAAGAGAAGAATTATGCAAACAAATCATGATCTTGATAACTATAACTTGATTTTTTATATAAATCAATATCATTCATTATGATTCCTTTGTTTTATTAAAGAAAATGTTTATTCAAAATTTTCTTTTGATTTTTTGAAATTTATAACATAAGATTACTTTTGAAGATCATTGACTATTTAATCTCCTAAGATTTCTTTTTGTTATTTACTAAAGAGGAGATTTGTCAAAAATGACTCATCATCTTTTAGTATTCATGATTTGATTTTTCATTTTTGAGGATTGAAATATTGATGCAAATTTATTATTGTTATTAATATTTATTATGATTAGAAAATTGATGTAAAAAGAAAAAAATTGTATCATTGTATTCCTATTTTTACAATAACAAAGGGGGAGAAAGAATTGCTAGCTTGTACACTTCAGCAAGATTCAAAAATTACTATCTTGCACATATCAAAAGAGAAGCAAAGCTAGCATATCTCTAAAACTTACTAAGCTTGCATATTCTATAATGAAGTAGAACCTGAATGTTTCAAAAATTGCTGGTTGCACTTCTCCTTTTTGTTGATGATAAAGGGGGAGAAGGTATGATAATAATCATGTAGGGTAAAATAAAATTTTATTATGTATGATGGTTTGGTTGCAATATTTGAACTTATAATGTAAGTAATAATATGATGTATTGCATATAATTCATAATTGAAATTATGTCATATTGATAGGAGGATTTTAGTTTAAACTCCATGATCAATTGATTGTTATCATAAAAAAAAGTAGAGATTATTAAATTTTGAATTTTGATGATGAAATCAATTGATGAGTTTGTGATCTAATCTACGTTTTGAGTGACACAAGACTAACTTCGATCAAGGAGAGACAAATTGATTAAAACAGGAGGAATTAGATGATGGGTCGGAGTTGAACATATCAAGAGTTTGGACATCGGGCCGGAGGATCGGTCGTCATACCGGCAGATGGACTTCGTGTCATGAGTTCGGTCATCGAGTTGCAGGATCGGATATTACGCCAAGGAGATTGAAAGTTGCGGGAGTCAACATGTCGATTGGGCAATGCGCCAAAGAGGACGGACGATGCACCGAAGGATCGGACAAAGCGCCGAAGAACCAATGACATGTTGGACAACATATGATTCGTGCTTTGTAATAATTTGTCTAGATTAAGTTAATTTAGGTCTAATTGAGTCAGTATTGGGGTGAAACAATGTCTAAATCGAGCCTAAATTAGGCTATTGTTCGGTCCATTCAGTGTCCTGTAGTAGGGTCTAGCGGTGGTACTGCTCAGACTAGGCAGTGGTATTGCCTAGTGTCAGTGTGTTAGGCGGTAGTACTGCAAACTGGACGGTGGTACCGCCCAGTGTCAGAACTAGTAGGATGTGGTACCACCAATACTGGCGGTGGTACGGCTAATACCCCAAAATCCCGAGGATTCAAATTTTTGGCTCCAATTTTGAATCTATTTAGGACCTATAAAAACCCCACTCATCCCTACTTAATTAATATAAGAACTAAGAGCAAAAAGGAAAGAAAACACTATTGTAAGAAGAACGTTAGTGGATACTGGTGGCTTTAACAAAGGAGGAATCGGGAGTGGATGCAGGTCACGACGACCGAACCACTATAAAACTCGGTTTACATTTCTGTTATGCTTTTTATTCTCATATTGTAAATTGATTTACTTACTTACGACTCTCACTATGCTTATGAATATACTTTCAAGTTAAACTCTTTTTCAATATTGATTTTCATTGAATGAAAATTTTTAAACCGTTGTTTTCACGAAAGCATTAATTTACGCCCCCCGATCCCCCCCCCCCTCCTCTCTTAGTGCCGACATGATCCTAACAGTTGGTATCAGAGCCATATTTCTCTCTATTTGGTTTAACACTCAAGAGAGATGGCTTTTCTTGGCTTTCAAGAGGGTCACTCTATCGTTCATCCTTCTATGTTTAATGGGACGAACTACACGTATTGAAAAACTCGAATAAGAGATTTCTTACTTTCTTTATATTTTCATTTATGGAATATTATTGAAATTAATTTTTAAAATTCTTATAATCCAATGAACGAACGGAATGTTTAAAGAAGAAAATTTTTTCTTTGAATGCCAGAGCTATGAACACTTTATTTTGTTCTTTGAATAAAAATAAGTTTAATAGTATTTCTTTATGTAAAACTACACATAAGATTTGGCACACACTAGAAGTAACTCATGAAGGCACGAATAGTGTAAAAGATTCTAAAATAAATCTTTTGATGCATGATTTTGAGGTGTTTCGAATGAAGCCAAGCGAAACTATTGTTAACATATACACTTGTTTTACGAATGTTGTTAATAGTTTAAAAGCTCTTGATAAATATTTTTCGAATCTTGAACTTGTTAATAATGTTTTACGATATCTTTCTAAAAATTAAGATTTTAAAGTAATTACAATATAAGAGGCAAAGGACCTAAATAATTTTTTGCTCGAAGAACTTATCGGGTCTTTGATGACCTATGAAATGACTTGTAAGACATATACATGAGAACAACCTTCTAAAGAACAGGAAGGATTTGATACTTCGAATAATAGAAGACCACTCGAGCGAAAGCTCAAGTGATGATGACATAGAACTTTTGACAAATAAATTTAAAAAGTTAATGAAAAAGACTAATTCTAAATTATAGGTCAATGTCTGATAGAAAAAATTATAGCAGAATAAAAAGAATATGGTATGTAGCTTTCCAGATTCAAGCAAGAATATTAAGAAGCCTATACCATCTACATATCAGAAGATACCAATAAATTGAATGGCCAGTGAAGTTCTTTTAGCTGACTCGTGGCTTATCTATGTCATACAAATTACAAACATGAGGTAAACAACTCAACTGAAGTGTCTTTACCTTACGATGAGATACTAAATGTTTTTCATGATTTATTTGATGAATATAAGCTAATTGGTAAAAAATATAAGTTGTTAAAAAAGAAGCATGCTTCTCTTGTTAGTGAATTTGATAAATTAAGAAATGAGCATGATGATAGTATGTTAGCTCCTTGCACTAAATGTGAAGAGTTAGACTTAGTTAAGAATGAAAATGTATTACTAAAACAAATGTTAGAAAAAATTAAAATTGGTAGCAAATAATTAAAAATGATTCTTACCGATAAGGATCAAGTACATAGAAAAATAGGAATCAATTTTGTAAGTAACAATACTCAATAAAAACCGACTTTATTTGTTAAAAGACCCACATTATATGTTTCCCTTGAAAACAAATGTAATTTATGTTTTCGGTGTGGACACTTTGCATATAAATATCTATTCAGGAAGTATGACTTGCATAAATTAGTATGGATTCCATAAATGACCATATGCCAAAAATCAAGATAGATAGATTTAACCATGAGAGACCCAAATTCAAATGGGTACCTAAAGGAAACCTACATTTCTTGTAGACATCTCTACAATCGAAAGCTAGGAGTAAAAATAAAATTTTGATAATGGATGCCCAAGGCTTATGACCGGAGATCCAAAACACTTCACAAAACTCGTTAGCCAAAACAATAAAAGAAAGATCATTATAATTAGAACTATTAGTAGCAAAATGATTTTAATTAATGATTTTTTATGTTCAATGAAATTATGCTTGATGTTTTAATGATGTAATGATGTAATGAAAATGGTAAAAGGTTTGGTATCTAATGATTTTATAATATGCACAAGGATTTAAAGTAATGATGATTTGAAATCTTATGTTTTGAAATTATGTGTTATACTTTTGATCATGATGATTTTTATAATTTATGGTTTATTGATCTTGATGATTTTTTTTATGATTTTCTGTTTTAATCAATGATGCATTGATTTGGCATAGAAAACAAGGATATGCTTGTATGAAATCAATCGCTGAAATTAAAATAAAAAAATGAATATATTTTTCTTAAAAATTTCTCAATCCCTATCTTATTAAGTTTTCGAAAAGAGATTGATGAATCAATTTATATTATTTTATGAATCTCTTGGACTATGAAAATAATTTTGATGATTTGATGATTTGAATATAAATAAAATTTTTTCAATCGAATCATGAACCTTCTCTTGATTTCTTAACTTGAGATATCTTATGTGAATCAAGATCTCTTTTTTTATTTTTCTATATTTCTTTTTATTATTTACTAAAGAGGAGAATTATCTAAATGAATTATGGTTTCTCTTTTGATTTCTCTTGTTTTCTTAACTTGAGATATCTTATATGAATCAAGATCTCTTTTTTGTTTTTCTATATTTCTTTTTGACATTTACTAAAGAGGAGAATTATCCAATGAATCATAAATTCTCTTTTGATTTCTTCTCGGAGAATTTATGATTCCTTCTTTTACTAAAGAGGAGAATTATGCAAACAAACCATAATCGTGATAACTATAACTTAAGATTTTTAAATAAATTAATATCGTTCACTATGATTCCTTCATTTTAGTAAAGAGAATGTTTATTTGAAATTTTCTCTTGATTTCTCAAAATTTATAGCATAAGATTGCTTTTGAAAATCATTGACTATTTAATCTTTTAATATTTCTTTTTGTTATTTACTAAAGAGGAGATTTGTCAAAAATGAATCATGATCTTTTAGTATTCGTGACTTGATCTTTCATTTTTTATGATTGAAATATTTATATAAACTTATCGTTATTATTAATATTTGTTATGATTAAAAAATTAAAAAAAATATATACTATTATATTCCTCTTTTTGACAATAGTAAAAAGAATTGCTAGCTCAAGATGCAAAACTTGCAAACTTATACATTACAAAAGGAAAAAAATTGCTATCTTACAATCTTAAGCAAAAGTATTATCTTGCCCATCTCAAGAAGCAAAACTTGCAAACTTGCATATTACAAAAGAAAGCAAGAATTGCTAGCTTGCATACTTCAACGAGAGGCAAAAATTACTATCTTACACATCTAAAAAGAGAAGTAAATCTAACATATCTCTAAAATTTGCTAAGCTTGCATGTTCTATATTGAAGCAGAACTTATATGTTTCAAAAATTGGTAGTTTCACTTTTTATTTTTGTTGATGACAAAAGGGGAGAAAGTATGATGATGATCATGCATGATAAATTAAAAGTTTATTATGTATGATGGTTTGGATGCAATACTTGAACTTATGACGTAAGTAATAATATGATCTATTATATATAATTTATGATTGAAATTATGTCATATTGATAGGTGAAGTTTAGTTTAAACTTCGTTATTATTATTATCAAAAAAGGGGAGATTGTTGAATCTCGGATTTTGATGATAAAATCAATTAATAAGTTTATGATCTACTCTACGTTTTGAGTGACACAAGATTAGCTTTGATCAAAGAGATGCAAATTGATTGAAGTAGGAGGAATCGGATGTTAAGCCGGAGTTGAACATGTCAAGAGATTGGATGTTGGGCCAGAGGATCAATCGACATACCGGTAGAAGGACTTCGTGCCATGAGTTCAGGCATCGGGCCGAATGATCGGATATTATACCAAGGAGATCGAAAGTTGCGGGAGTCAACATGTCGATTGGGTAATACGTCGAATAAGACAATGCACTGAAGGATCGAAGAAGCGTCGAAAGAACCAATGACATGCCGAACAACATATGATTCATGCTTTGTAATAATTTGTCTAGATAGAGTTTGTTTAGGTCTAATTGAGTTGATATTGGGATGAAATGATGCGAACTCAATTAGAGGTCAATTGAGCCTGAATCAGGGCTGAATTGGGCTTATTGTTTGGCTCATTCAGTGTCTTGTAGTAGGGTCTAGCGGTAGTACTGTCCATACTAAGTGATAGTACCATCCAAACACAGTCTCCTAGACTGTGTCAGGCGGTGGTACCGCACAGTGTTAGTGTGTTATGCGGTAGTATCGCTAGATTGGGCGGTGGTACTGCCTAATGTCAGAACTGATAGGTGGTGGTACTGCCCAGTACTAGTGGTGGTACCGCTAGTATCTTGAAATCCTAGAGATTTAAATTTTTAGCTAGAAATTTGAATCCATTTAGGGCCTATAAAAACCTCACTATCCCTACTTGGTTAATACAAGAACAGAGAGTAAAAAAGAAAGAAAATGCTATTGTAACATTGTGAGAACTCCTCTTTAACTCTATGTTAAGTGAAGTTTAAGAGAGCGGTGAGTGGTTGTAAAGATTCTCTCCTAAACCTGTGAAAAGGAGAAAAATGGTGTAAAAGAGTAGTTGATCTTCGTCCGTTAAAAGAAGATCGTTAGTAGATGTCGGTGGCCTCAACAGAGGAGGAATTGAGAGTGGACGTAGATCACGATGACCGAACCACTATAAAACTTAGTTTACATTTTTGTTTTGCTTTTTATTCATATATTGCAAACTGATTTACTACTCTTACTATGCTCATGAATACGCTTTCAAGTTAAACTCTTTTTCAATATCAATTTTTCATCGAACGAAAATTTTCAAACCATCGTTTTTACGAAAGCATGAATTCATCTCCTCTCTTAGTGCTGACATGATCCTAATATAAACTTGTTCCTAACTCAAGAATATATGTAGTATTTTAATATGTTTTATTAAAAAAATTAAAAATCATACTATATTTCTTCAAACTAGCTTTTTTATTATTTTAAAAATATTATCGATAGTATGTCTTTCATCAAAAACTCTAAAGATAATTACTCTTTCTTAAGTAGTCTAATCCTTGTCAACCCAATGATATATAATTGTGATGTAGATGATTACTCTAAATATCACTATAAATAGAAATAAAATAAATTTGTCAGTAGTGCATGTGAGAGTGGTCTTATGAACATGTTTTATAACATGATTTAAAACATTTTGAGAATAATTAACATAACTTAATTTTTCAGCAAAATAAAAAAAAAATTATCCAGTGGAAACAAATATTGCTAATTCCTTTTTCGATAGAAAAATAAAACATTTAAGAATGGTGAGCTGTATTTTGTTAATTTTAAGAGCAATAGTTGTAAATTTACCCAAAATAAAATATTTTGTCAAGACCTTCTTGAGTAGGAATTTTTTTTTCTTTTTTCTCAGTGTCCTTCTTCTTTAAATTTAAAAATTTTAAGAGCAATAGTTGTAAATGACCTAAAATAGACCATCAGAATTTCTTATATTATTGAAGTGGATACTCGATTGTTTTTGTTACCATATCTTCTTCTTTCTCTATGTTGAAATGTTGATATTATTGGGTTGGCACAAATAGTGGAACAATCTAAATTCTTCTTTATTGAACTCGGAGGCACTGAACTTGCGCTTGCCATATTACAATCGGAAAACACCAGAGAGATTATTAGTTGCAATTAGTGAGCAGTAGACAGATTCATTTGGTGACAGAATAATAAAAATGAAAATGTGTCTTTATATATTTTATTATTATTATTATTATTTTTCCATAATAACATTCCACTAATCGATCACGTGACTATTTCGTTCGATCCGAATTGGAACCATGAGTTTCGATTCTAATTCGAGGGGTGGAGAGTCTCGGTTCGATTATAGTAGAACCATTAGTCAATTTCAGTTTTGATTTTGATTAGATCGGTTCGATTCCCAATTTGAACCGATGATTATCCATCGACGGTCAGCACTCCTCCTCCTCATTCATCTCATCGTTCTGTGTAGATTAACGAAACGAAAATGCAGAGCACTGAAGTGAACTCGATGGGTGCTAAGAACTGCATCGGTTCCAGGATGGACGAACTGTATCTGATGCGCCCTCCGTCAATATCCATAGATTAGGCATCTCCACCGAGTAGAGTTCTTGGTAGCAGAATGGTATTCATTACTTGCATGATTCAGCATTGCATTGCTTGTGCACCATTTGGATTCCTTGCCTCCTTCCCCCCCACCATAATTGCTTTCCCTTTCCACCTCCTATATGAAACCAGCAATCTTCTTCTCCTTCCTCCCTCCTCGACTACTGCTCAGTCTTCACCCACCCCCCCCCCCCCACCATGCATGGCGGAAACCAAGCAAACCACTCGCATCACCAACAGGAACGGCGGGTGCCTCGGGTTCATCGGCCTTCCGAGTTCCTCACCCGGCCGCAACCGACGCACCCAGCCTTTTGGCTCGTAGGCGCATGCTGCACGCTGCTGTGGGTCGCTATCATCCTCGCCGGCCTCGCCATCCTCATCGTGTACCTCGTCGTCAGGCCCAAGGGCCCCCAACTCGAGATCTCCAGCGCCAACCTCAACGGCGCCATCCTCGACGGCGGCGGCCTCCTCAACGCCGACCTCTCCGTCCTCGCCAACTTCTCCAACCCCAACCAGAAGGTGGACTTGAGATTCGGCCAGGTGCAGCTGGACCTGTACTTCCGCAGCGTCCTGATCGCGACGCAGGGCCTGGGGCCGTTCCGCGAGCGGAGGAGGGAGGCGGTGCTGCGCTACGTGCGCATGGTGTCGAGCAGTGTGGCGCTGCCGGCCGACGCGGCGGAGGCCTGGCGTGCGGGGGAGATCGGGAACAGGCATGCAATGAAGGTGGTGGCCTCGTTCCGGACGCGGTCCGATATTGGCGGCTGGTTGCACTACACGTTCCGGACGCGGCGCCACTGCAACATCGTCGTGGGTGCGCCGCCCGCCGGGGTGCTGTTGGCCAGCAGCTGCACCTCCAAGCACTGACGAAGGATGGAGAGCAGTCGACATCTTCACACGTCAATGCTACTCTACAAAATGTAATATAACATTAGCTTTGGTTTCTTTCTTTACCACGGAGAGAAGTCTCAGTACAAAGCTTAAAATACTACTCTAAATAACCAAGTCTCTACATGCAGATCATTTAGATCGTAACTCTGATTCCAATCATAGCTTAAAATCATGAAATAATTTGGCTTAAAATTATTTGGAATAGGATCGGAGGTCAATCCGTTTGACTCAATGGGTCAAAAGTTGAATATATATATATATATATATATATATATATATATATACATTAATTTTTATAATATAATAAAATAGAATAAATATAATTTAGAGAACGTAGGCTCAAGTCCAAGATGAGCCCAATAGATTCGATATAATCTAGTTAGGTCCGGCCCAGAACCGGCCCAACCAACCTTTCTTGATCTCCAAGCCGATGCTGCTTCCCTTTAATTACTACGCCGTTCCCCCTTGGCCAGCCCGCATCGGCGAACCCTAAACACCGACCTTGTTCTGCTCCCCTTCCTTTGGAACGACTTGCAATCCATCGCGCGAACGGCATGGAGGTCAGCTTGTTTTCCTTATTCCCTTCGGTTCTTCGAGTTCGTTGAATTCGAGTTGGTTTCTTGATTGCAGGTGGTGGCCGTGAAGGACTCGGCGATCTCGGAAAATGGAACTGAAAGGACCTTGTATGGATCTTGCAATCGCTCCCTTTTTTTATTTTTTCTTTTGTGGGATACGCATGATTGAGTTCTTTGGGCGAATGATTTGAATGAGTTTACGCTGCTGCGTGGTGGTGTTTAGGGTAGATCTTGTACTGTTGGTGTTGTTCCCAGTGGGAGCTGATCGGCTGACAAAAATTTATGTCTACCCATCTCGTGTGGTCCTTGCTCTGCCTTTTCCTTTCCATGTTCTATCAGTGGATCGATCCCGCGCCGCGCCCACCCCCATCTGTGACTAGTGGTGGCTATCGAGCTGAAGAAGATGGCTTTTAGGCGTGTTAAAATAGTTAGTGGATATATCGTAAGAAGCAGGATTGATTGATGCGGTCATTTTCTTTGGAACGAGCGTGATGCGTTTGCTTCTATCATCTTAGGATTTCTTAACACCTTGCCACATAACTCGGGTCGAGTAATTTTTTTCGGAAAATTTTTGCTGCATTTTAAATGGCTATGTCATCTAGTATAAGAAGGATTTGTAGGTTGAAGCCTTGAACACATCAATCAACAAATTTCTCTGCACTCTCAAGTGAATTGTGACCACTTGTTGGATATGTATCTGAGTCTGACACTCATTAAACCCTTTCATAATTGTTTCTAATTAGTTTTCGGTATATTGACACAGATTATTATTGAAATTATCTTCTAGATTTCAGATTCTTATGGCACTTAACAACGCATCCTTTTTGCTCCTTTACTAAGTGTGATAGTTAGATCTGCATCTGAGCCATGCTTCATAGATGAGTTAGATATGATGAACTCGAAACTTTTATCATAATTATTTCTCTTTTTATTGGATGTATTATATTGCAAATTCAGCCAGCAAAACTAGGTAACCTAAACATGCAGTATTTTATGCTGAGACATCCGCTCCTATAGCAGATGCTTGTATGAGTTGGAAATTCTTAGCATGAAATGCTGCTCAATTTATGTCACTACATGCATTTCTGTTTTGATATGCTATGCACTTGCGCAATATGCATTTTAGATTCATGTTTGACCTAATATTTTGTGATCATTTCTGCCAATTTTTTTACTTGTTTCATATAATCTTCTTTACTCGATGCAACCATGTTATGATACAATCTTGAACATGTGAAACCTTTTGACAGGTATCCGTATGTGACTGGTACATCAGTGATAGGCATGAAATATAAAGATGGTGTTATTTTGGCTGCTGACATGGGAGGTAATGCCTAGTTTTCCCTCTATTCTTATCACTGTTTGGATTATCTTTTCATGACATTCCTCCCAGACCCCTCCCTCCTCTCCTTCCCTTCCCCAGTTTATTTCCTCTGTGGTCAACCTTGTTTAAAAATTCTAGGCTAGGATTTGATGACTAAGTCTATTTTTTAACACTTCCTCCTTGGACCAAGCTTACAGGACCAGGTTGAGAATTTAAGATGGCAATGGGAATAACAAGAAAAACTGTAGAAGAGCTAACAGTGATTTCTCTATGCTAAACAGTGCAAACTATTAGGATGTGGTGAAAAGTTTTATAATACAAGGGTCAAAATTGTAAAACACGAATACCACAAATGTAATGTTTGAAATTTAGTCTTTCTAGTTTGTTGGACATGTCCTGGTGAAGTTGAAGCTTTAGTTATATCAATATCTTAGCTGAGTATGTTGAAAGCCTGATATTATTGTTGTTTAAACCAAGGTTCGTAATTTCATACCGTATCGGAGTTTTGAGCTTTGCTCGATATGGTATGGTACGTGTGTATCGAGCAGTGCGCTAGGGTGTATCGTTCGGTATATAAAAATAAAAAAAATCAACGTATAAAAATATGAAAATTATAAAAAATAGAAAAGGAGGCGTATGTTGCCTCCTTTTTATTGTCCTCGTTGCGTTATATTAGAAGATGCGGTCTTCTCCTCATTTGCGGCGTTCTGTCACGACCTTAGCTGGAATTGCCTAAGGCGTGCGGCACCCTTGCGGCCAAAGACGCGAACTTAGCTTGCGTTGCCTAAGTCGCGAGTCACTCTTGCGGCAAAGACGCGAACTTAGCTTGCGTTGCCTAAGTCGCGCTTCGCCCTTGCGATCTTGCTCCGCAAGGATCAGCCCACTTTGTAACCTCTCGCAGGTCCCGAAGGACCTGTAAAAGAGAAAGAGAGTTAGATCGAAAGAACGAGCAACGGACAAGTCCCGAAGTCTCGCGAAAAGGAAAGCTTTACAAGCAATTCGTCGAACACCTTGTGTGCACAAGAGAAAAGAGGGAGAGGGGGAAAAACAAGGCTTTCAAGGATGAACGAACAGCTGCAAGCCCACAAACAGCCGCTCACCTGGTCCCGGACGCAACACCAAGTTCCCGTAAAGGTCACGTGCGAACTTGCGAAAGAGTGTCTACGCCCGGTATATAACCGAAGCCCCATCCAGCCATGTGCCACCCGGGGGGTTCCTGGGGTCTGAGCTGGCTGACATTTTGGTGAGCGGAGGCAGCACTCCGCTCACCTCCCGCGGCACGCGAAAACGGAGCCGTTTTGGGCTGTTTTGGGGCTGTTTTGCTCGGTTCGGTGAACGGTCGCTTTGCAACGCTGCAGCTTGTTCAAACTTACATATTTACAAGCAAAATGACCCAAAACCATAAGAAAACATGCTGTCAAGCAGCTGTACATGCGGGTGTGAGCGACGAACGGTTCGTTGAACGGAGTTGTTGCGGGTGCGCGACGACCGTTCGTGACAGTTCGGCGAAGACATCGAAGGTCGCAGATGTCTCTGGCCCTTGGCGAAGAACACGACGAAGGTCATAGGCATCTTCGGCCTTCGACGAAGAACGCGGCGAAGAAGAAGTTGAGCCGCTGCCTCTCCGTTACCTCTTGAATCGGGATCGTCGAGGGAGGGCGACGCTTGATCGAGAAGCATCGATCTTCTCCCGATTCTTTGAACGTCTTCTCCCTCTTCTCCCTCAATGCTTCTTCTTCCCTCGCTGTAGCCAGGTTGATACCACTCGGTAGCGAGTGGTCCGCGTAGCGGTCTCCTGGCGGATTGGTACGTATGCCTGGTATGGGCAGTATCATTCGAAATTAAAATCCTTGGTTTAGACTACCAATAACAACCACAGTTAATCTCATATGAAAAGGAGACATCCACACAATGGCTAGATAACAGTGAGAAGAACAAACAGAATGCAAAAAGAAATAAATACACATTGGATCAAACAAGGTTCAAAATTTTGGTCCATGATCAATGGCTAGACCAGGATAGTATTGTTATGCATTTGAAGTATCAACACTATGTGCAGGTTGATACTTACTTGACTAGAGAGAAAGAAGGAAAGAAGAAGGGAGGAGGAGTAGAAGGAGAAGGATGAAGCTAAGGAGTATGTGATTGATAGCAATAGCTTCAAGGTTGTATGCACCCAACCCTTAATGAACTGCATGATATCGCCCGGTCCATATGACAGTCCCATGTTGGACCCACGAACATCGGACTGTACCTGGTGGTATGCCCAGAATTAAGAACCTTGGAATCTAGTTTGTTATTGATGTCTTCTAGTTTAATTATTAACTAATCAAGGGTCATGCAAGAAATGACCTTATCTAATGCCAATTGGATATGAATTGCTCTGGTACTACTAATATTGACATTAAGAAAGCAAGTAGATCTTTTGAAATAGGCTAGGCCAAATTAAATAGAGAAAGTGGTAAGGAGCACATAATGAAACCAAACAATTATCATGCTGGATGTGGTAATATCGTATTTGTTGACAAGTTCACTGTGTTGCTAATATAAATAGGTCATATGATGGCAACTTCAAATGGGCCAATCTCATGCAACATTTGATGCACTGTGGGCGAGAGGAGAAAATTTGTTTGTCCAAAAAGTAAACAATAAGCTATCAAAAACTGTGGAAAATTGCAAAAGCTGCTCAAATATTGAACCTCTTGGGAAAATCAACTTATAGATAATCTGTTGAGGCAGCACTCAAAAATTTTCATCATCAAATACAAATAATAGATATTTGGGAATAAATGCAATAATAGCATATGTTAAAAAGAAAAAAACAAGTTTTGGCTTCCTTTTGTTAGAAGAATTGAAACACTCTTAGTTTAGAGCACCATTTACCCCTTACAAAAAAAGAAACAGAATATGATGTGATGTTGTAGATAATACCATCAATTTTCACTGCTTTTATATTTGCTCTGAAGTTTGAACTACTTGCATTCATAAGCTTATGACTGTTTATGTCCTGCAGGTTCCTATGGATCCACTTTACGATACAAGAGTGTAGAGCGTATAAAACACATTGGTAAACATTCTCTTCTTGGAGCAAGTGGAGAAATCAGTGATTTCCAGGAGATTTTGCGTTATCTTGATGAGCTCATGTAAGAACTTGATCTCAAACTGAAAAAGACATGCCATAAGTGTAGAATAGTCATCATCTTCTATTTTTTATTGGTCAAGAAGTTTCTGAAAATGTATTATTGATCTTTATGTTAAACTAACATCAAATGCTTGTTTCTATTGATATTTTCGTTGAATTAAGTGGCATATGTTATTTTTCTTCAGCCTGTATGATAACATGTGGGATGATGGGAATTCGCTTGGTCCAAAGGAGGTTCACAACTACCTCACTCGGGTGATGTATAACAGGCGTAATAAGTTCAATCCTCTTTGGAATTCACTTGTTCTTGGTGGAGTGAAGAATGGCCAGAAGTATCTTGGCATGGTATGTCCCTGTTTCTATAGTGAATGTCTTTAGTCCTGACTCTTATCTTAAGTGTGAAATGCTTGATAAAATTTAGGTTGGCATGATTGGCACACATTTTGAGGACAATCATGTTGCTACTGGATTTGGAAATCATCTTGCAAGGCCAATACTTCGTGCTGAATGGCGTGAGGATTTGAGCTTTGAAGAGGCTGTTAAGTTGCTGGAGAAGTGCTTGCTTGTGCTCTTATATCGTGATAGATCAGCAATTAATAAGTTTCAGGTATGATTTTCCCCTGCCCATGATTTTGTCTGTTGTCATTAGTATTTCAGTTGGAACTTCATTATATTAATTGTATGCTTGTGTGTGTGTGTGTGTGAGAGAGAGAGAGAGAACAAACAGGTTTCATTAAGCTCACACGGTAGAGTATGGGAAGAGGAAGACTAGAGAAAGATAGTTGTGGTGGTGGAGACTGAAACTGACAAATGGAAGTATGATTAGAGGGTGTTAAATGGTGTAGATAGAGATACGTTGTAGATCCGATGAACTTGATCCAGTGTGTCTAAGTGACAGTAGGGAATGAATCGAGATGAACACATTCATTTAGAAAGAGACATTTTCCAAAGAGAGGGGGAGAGCAAACATGAATGGATTAGGGTTCGATTCAACTAGATCTTTTCATCTAAGTAAATAGTGGTAGTGACCTTCCAGAATTATCTCATGATGCTTGCTTAGACATCATTGTCACTTACTTTTGTCGGTCCAGCCTTTGTGCAGTTAGACCTTGGTTCATGCAGCATCAAGCCTTGCCCTAGTTACTATTTGCAAGTCCTATTTGATGTCCTTATGTGTAACAAAATACTTTCCTTGTTAACACATATCCTGTGTGCACGGAACCAAAGATTCATATTTGATGCAATGCAGTTCCAGTTGAAATTGATAATTTCACATATAAGTGCCACAATCCTTATTCAAATGGTCGGTCACAATCTACCATGGCTTTCAGTGCATGTTGCATGATCCCATATGCATGCATATCAGTTATTATCTGACGTTGGTTGACTGTGGAAAACATGCTTTAATAGAATGTAATAGATTGTGTTTCTTATTGTAGCCTGCGTTTAATGGATAAGAAGATATGAATTGGATTCAGATGCATAACTAATACTTTGATTTCTCATGATGACAAAATAGAGAACGGGACACGTAGGAGAAAACTAAATTGCCATATTTAAAATTGTGAAACTTTAGAAGATAATTTTATAGATATTTATGAGTCCTATAGATACAAAGATTGCACTCATACCATCTTGGATGATATTTGAGCTGAAAAGAGTGTCAAGGTGTCTTACACCGTCCGAGATGACTGATGGAGGTTGATGCAACTCCAGTTAACACTGCATGTTTTTTCTATATCCTAATGCTCTCCTATTATTTTTTATTTTTCAATATTGGAAATTCACATTTGCTGCAATTGAGTGCCTACTTTATAAGGATGACCTGTCTGTTTGGTGTTTCCGTTAGCATCGAGCATGTCTTATTGTTTTTTAACTCTAATATAACTTCAAACAGTTTGTTAAAAGGACTAGTTGCATATAAATCTTACAAGTCTGAAATTTTACTTTACATGTCTGTGCTATGTGGCATATATGATTTGTTCATTAATCCTCACCAATAATTTTGACAATTTCCAGCATCGGATATACTTTACATGTCTTATGTAGCATCTTTGTTCATGTCTTAACTGTGATTGCAGATTGCGAAGATAACCGATGAAGGGGTGACCATCTCTCAGCCATATGCCCTGAAGACCTATTGGGGTTTCTCTGCCTTCCAAAACCCAAGCAAGGGAGCTGAGGGATCATGGTAATCAGCTTTGCACCCACATTTGTGAGACTTTGGTCAGGTACAAGACAAGGTTTAGTGGAATACTTTGTTACGATGATGTCATTCCAGTTTGTTAACCTGAGCAAGAATTGATTACAATTTATGCTCTTTCAACTTCTTTTCAAGCTTGCATTAATTTGGTCAACTAGTTGAAGGTTTGCCTACCTATAAAGAGTTGTGTTATTATCTCTCACGCCTCCTTTATACTTCAAATGTGGTTTTGTTTTTTATGTGAATTGTAAGATGTTAGAAATGTTATGTTCGTGTTAAGTACAAAGGTACAAACCATAGATCGATCTCCCTTGTTATGTACGAGTTACAAAAAGTCCACATACAGCTTAGTCATCATAAGGCGTAGCATGGCATGTAATAACGTGAGAACTGACGATGCCAAAAAAAAGTCTTTCGAGCATAGACGACAACAGGAAATATTGAATTAATCATGAACAGTTTAGCATTCAATAAAACGGTAAAAGCAAACTGATTCCGTCATTACCGACGGGCCAACTAATAATTAGATACACCTCACGAAACATAAAATGTGACAATTATAATTACCTTGATATTAGTATACCGAAAAAGCAAAGGCGCTTGTTGATGTAGAATTATCACGAGGATTTTAACTCTTCACCTAAGGTAAGTAACAAACATTAAAGTCAATAGAGATTGATATAGTTCAACCACAGGTCTACCTTCACCTAACGTAAGTAACAAACATTAAAGTCAATAGAGATTGATATAGTTCAACCACAGGTCTACCGTCTCAAAGCCGCGATCAAAAACATATCTTGGGCTTGGGCTTTCTGACGGTAATAACTATTGGCATCTAATTTAACAACCTTACAGACTCTTACATCCAATGATAATTTATATCAGAAGACAGAAAGATTACTCTTTTTTCTTGAAGCATCTATTGTAACATGACTAACTAAAGTTAACAAAGCTAAAATCACGGATTTCAAGATTAAAATAGATTTACTGAAAATATCTGACAGTTATTAACAAAAAAAGCTAAAGAAAAAAGAGAGAGAAAACACATATATGGAAAGAAACTTCAGGAACAGAGATCAAGAAATCATTTTTCATGCCACCAAACACCTATGAGCTAAAGAACTACAGCATCCTCCAAGGTACCTTCAAATGCTGTTCTGAAGCCTAGAGTAAGTCAGCAGGAAAACACAAATCTACATATATTCACTGATAAAAATAGAACTACCTACTGCCGCTGCAAAGTCCAAAATTGAAAGGCTTAATCCAAGGACTAAGAGAAAAATATGCCAACCATAGAGCCAAATCGGAATGAAAAATAATTGGCAGAGTAAACAACGTTTGATCGAGAATACAAAGTTGATGCAGAAGAACCATTTAATGTAGTAGCTGGGGACTCCACAAACCTGTCAGGTAAACAATGTCGAAGATTTATGACTCTGAATGAAGCATGTTTAAGTAGATAAGATTTCCTGAGAACGGATGTAAAATCTCGAACATGTAACAACTATTAAAAGAATGCAAAAGAAATTAGAGGTAGTCTTCTGTGCAATTTTTTTTTTGTTACTGAGACATGGTCAGGAGGAAAAAGAAATCTCTCAACCTAGTTGCCACGTGAAGCAAAAATCAAGAATCTACTAGACAATCATGCAACGCAATATAATCTAAACTATTTGGGGTAGGCTGCACAAATCCTTTAGGGCCACTGAGCTGTGTATAGTGGTATACCTAGTGAAGTCAAGTGTGCTCATACCTCTTTATATTGTTTCTAGTACAGTTTCAGGTAAAGTTGGAGTAGTTTTTCCTCTCTCTTCCAGCACAACCTTATTTAATCATAGATTCGCAGGTCTCTTTTGATCTTGTTCCTCATTTTATATCATCTAACTATTAAATATTTCTTATTTTATCTACTCTAGTAGCTCTGCACATCCACCTAACATCATCATTTTTGGTTACCCAACTCTGTATGAGTTGTTTCTCAGGCTTCAACATTTCAATCCATAAAGCACAACTGGCTTTACAATTATCTTATACATATAAGGGGCACAGTATGATCACACAAAACTCTTCACTCCCTTTTACTTTTTAAACATCCCATTCAAGGATTGTCATACCACCTGAAACAGTACAAAACAGACAATATATACTGGTCCGGACATGGACCACCCCTGTTTCGGGTAGCCTGGTCCAACTCAAAAAAAAAAATAAATAAATAAATAAACCTTAAAATAGTAGTGGAGCCGATCCAACTCAGCATTAAAAAAAGGAAAAAACTAAAATAGAAAGTATTTGTGAGCCCTCGTCTCGCATCCAACATTGATTGCTACCACCGCCGTTGTCACCGTTGCTGGTTCATGATGCCATTGCCAACGCTGTTGTCGCTGCATTCCTTCTTCCAAGGTAGACTCTCATCTCTTCTCTGCCGCTTCTTCTTCTTCTCCACCGCTTTCTCTTCTTCCTCCACCCATGCTTCCTCTTCTCCTTTTTCTTCCTCTTTGAAACGTTGATATGTACCGGTGTATCAACACATGGAACACTGGTATTAACTAGTATACCAATCCGATCAAATCACTAAAATGGATCCTGTACTCGAAACGGTGATCCTTGATACCATTTATATTTTTAGAACATTGTCTTCATCAGTCTCTTCTGCATATTGAATAATACATTCAAGAGGGAACTCAAGACACCTAAAAGTTTTATCAACAAAAACTTTTATCCATCAATTTCAATTCTTCTCTTAGTATTACAACATTTCATATATTGTGTCTAAGTTTTAATTAGTTTTAAACCTATAGTAGACTCTAATGCCCTCTCTATATATGTCAAATTTAAATCCATGCCTCATCAAGCAAAACGACAACATCAAAAGAATACAAGATGGAGGCCTACACTAGTACACAATGGATGTCTAACAATATGATTGGTAAGATCTTTACTAATATGAAAAGATCGATTGTGATCAGTAGTGCAAACCTGTGATTGTAAAAAAACTTGCTACACACTTCCCATAATCACAACAGTAGTGACTATTCTATCACACATTATCTTTATTGCATCAATACAATCATTAGGATACCCTTTCATTTCTTAAGTTTGTACAATCAATTTATGGAAACTCTTATCATATGTTTTTTTCCCAACAGTAGTAACTATAATTCTATCACACATTATCTTTATTGCATCAGTATAATCATTTGGATACCCCTTTCATTTCTGAAGTCTCTATAATCAATTTATTGGAACTCTATCATACGTTTTTTCCATGCTAAAATAAATATGAAACATCTTGTTTCTTCTCTTTATCTTTTTTCATTAAAAGTCACAACAAATAAAATAGTTTATATTGTTGAACTTTTAGGTATACATTCAAACTAATTATAGAAAACATTCTCCTCACATTCTATACTTCCTTCTATCACTCTTCCTTAAAATATCATGACATAACCCATTATCATAATCCTTCTAAAATTGAAGCAATTTTAAAGTTTTTCAATCGATTCATCAGACATTTTTATAAATAAGCAAATGAGAGGAATTCATCAAACATTTTGCATTATTCGCCTAGGTCATTACAATCAAAATTATTCACCACAAATAAATATAAGCGAACAAGTAGAATTCTAATTTCAACAAAGGAAGTCATTCATCGAATAACAGGATCATTGAAATGATAGGAAAACAAGTGTCATCACCATTATTTTCGAATTAAAACAATAAAAATCCAAGCTTTCCTACCACAAGCGAACCTTGTGGAGAAAGGGACGACAGAGACGAGCCTTGTCAACCTAGGGGGTGTCCCAAGGCTTGGGCTCCGGGACGGCAACAACCATACCTTGCAGCTCGGGCTGGAGAACGACCTGGCACCCGAGCCTGGCGTGCTTGTTGAGGATGCGGTCCCTGGAGGCCCTGGTGAGAACGTAACGCTCGTCGTAGGACGCCGACGGAAGCTTGTCGAGCCACTGCTGCGCGATGTGGACCTCGCACTCCGCGGAGCAGGCGTCGATCTCCTCCAAGCGGTGGGACGCGGGGTCGATGAGGCCGGCGTTGATCAGAGCGCGGAGAAGCGTCTGACCGGAGAGTCCGACCACTTCACGCTTGCTTCCTTCGGGATCGACGGCGTGCAGTTTGACGATCCGGTCGGCGACCTTCTTGGAACCGGAGGAGGAGGGAGCGATGGCAGCGGAAGATGAAGAGGAGCAGGGGCGCGCAAGGGGCCGGAGATAGATGAAGGGATCGGATCGAGCGAGGTGGACAGGGATCCGACGCAGGGCGGCGATCGCCATTGCTAGGGTTTCCCGGCTCTTGGAGATCGGGAGAGCTTGTGGTGGGAGGTCGATCGAACTCCGTCGGAAGCGTCTGGTGACTGGAAATAACGGGTCCGATTCGGGTCGGGTCCGAACGACCCGAAATCCAATAACTGAGCGATTACGAGCAATCCAAGTCCAAAGCACTTGTTTGTTGTGGAACGAAATAGTAGTTCGCATACGGTACACAAATATATTTTTTATTTTATAAGAATATATACGTTAACGTTAGATTTATATTGGATAATGATTAAAATCATATTTTATATTTTATATATGTATATACGTGCACTTTTAAAAAAAAATAAATCTTACTTATGAATTTTTTAGGATTAATTTATTTTTAGGATTAATTATAAATTATCCCTTGTAGTTAACTATCTTTAGTATCTCCATCCTTATAATTTAAAAATATTATATTGGCATCTCTATAATTACAAAAGTGAAATATTTAAGTTTATTTACACTAACATAATATTATTACCAACGAAAATATGAATATAAAGGATAAAAAAATAATTTTAATATTTTAATTGATGGTGGTGGACGATAATACGTAAAACGAATAACTGTTATGGATAAGAAGAGTGACGACGAGAGGTGAGGGTTACTCTTCATCTATGTCGACAGCGGGTATGATAACATACTCAGCATTAAATTCCGAGACTCACATTTTTCTATAACCACCACATATGAAAGTAAAATATTTAGGTCTATTTACTCTAATATCGTTCATTTTATCAACGAAAATATGAAAATAAAGGGTAAAAATATAATTTTAATATTTTAGTTGGTGGTGACGGATAAAAATGTATAAAATGAGTTGCTATTGTGGATGAAGAAAGCGACAACGAGAAGTAAGAGTCTTCATCTACGTCAACGTCGGTGTAGTTGCCAAGTGATGAAGGGTCGCTTGACATCTACATCAACAATCCTTTTAGCACTCGACAACGGCATCTGTGCCAATGCAAATGCAGAGCGACGAAAGGGTCACTCAGCAACTGTGTCAACGATGGGTACGATGATGTACTAAGCATCAAATTCTGAGACCCACATTTTTCTATCATCATCGTATACATTCGTCGGGAGCTTGATAATCACTTGCCTCCTAGCCTTCCTAATCATTGACAACCGCAGCGAATAAAACTCGTTTGATTCTCCCCTTCTTCATGCCCATGTCGGAACTGACAAGGTAGCAAGAGAGCGTCAAGAGCTCCGGTGACCCTAACATCAGATCGAGTGATCTGCCCAATAGGTCAACGGTGAGGCGACCACCATCTTTGCAATAGACATCACAGTGGACACCACCATTTGCATTGACGCCAACATAGTTGTAGAGTGATGAAAGGGCTATCGATACAGATGTCGTGACTATTTCATCATTCGATAATTATGCTGGTGTCAACACAAATGTAAAGTGGCCCTCACCTCTCGTTGTCGCTCTTCTCATCCATAACACCACCCGTGGCCCCTATGTTAGGAAATCTAGGGTAGCATCACATATGTAGCAAGAGAACAAAAAAATAAAATCTCAAAATTTCTCAAAAAAATAGTTTATCGTCATCGTGCGAAGATTAATGTGCAAAAACTAGCAAAATTGAAAACTATGCATAAGTGAAAAATATGTTACCTAGAGAGATCATATATCCCTGAAAACTGTAAATATGTGGAAGAGGATGAAAAAGGTCAAGTATCGTCCCCTCTAGCGGTAATCCACATGGTAGGCGCTGCGAAGACACTCCTCAAATCACTACACAATCCTCCTTTCCACGAACACCACGCGATCAAGATGGGGCCGACCCTTCTTGCTGTCCACATGCCCCAAACTAGAGTTGATAGTTGAGAAGGAGAGGGAGAGAGGAGTATAGGAGGTGGCAGCCAAAATGGTCTATCTAGCTTATGCTAGTCATAGGTGCCCAGCAAGCCAATCACGTGAGTGATGGCACGTGTGACTTGATACAGAATCTTTTTGCTTATTATATTTTGGCGTATATCACTTTATAACTATTGCATAAATGCATACATATATTGTGATGTCCTTGGATTTGTGCAATGGGAATCGGATCGTGATGAGATCACGATAATGAGATCGATTCACCTTTAAACACATATCCTAAATAATCCCGGTCATAGGTTACTCGAGAGGGACATCGTGATAACCGGATAGACTGGTGTGCTGTATACCCGTCCATATGATGGATGCAGCTGGTCTCATAGTTGCTCGTGTAGGGACACCAGGGATACAGTACAGGTGCTCATTGGAGAATGAGTTCACTGATTGATCCGCTTACGAAATGTTGGATGGTTGATGATGCCTTATTGTCAGACAGCGATTCCGTAGTCCTAGTGGTGTATCTGGTCCTTAGACTTGAGACACCAAGGATGTCCTGTATGAGTGCTCCACTCTTTGATACCAGACTTATGGGTTTGGCTGTCCTAGATCTAGTACAGCTGGTCATTGGGAGTGGTAGTCGACCTTACGAGGGCTATTGAGTGTCAATAGAGGATCATCCACTCTCGGCGTCATGAGAGGAATATCCAATGTATTCTTGCTCAGACAAATCCCTGGCCAGGGTCATTCGGGTTGAGAGAGAAAGAGTTCTCCGGGAGAATCCGATTAGAGCGAGACTCGAGTAGAAACCGTATAGGTCTGACAACACCATGCTCGATATACGGTCTCTGGGATATTAGATGGATGAGGGATTATAGGTACACGGTAACTGAGGACAGACAGGTCCAATGGATTGGATTCCCCTGTATCGTCTGGGGACTACGGCGTAGTGGCCTAGTACGTCCGTAGTCGATGAGTCGAGTGAATTATTACAGAGATAATAATTCACTGAGTTAGAAGGAGTTCTGACAGGTATGACTCACGGCCAGCTCGATATTGGGCCTAGAGGGTCACACACATATGGTAGGCATTGCGATGAGTAGAGGTTCAGATATGAGATATCCGACGGAGCCCTTGTCTTATTGGATACAGATCCAATACCCACTAGGGGAGGACCCATTAGGGTTTGATAGGGGACCTCTATAAATAGGAGGGATTCAGAGCCTCATAGGCTAGAGTCTTTGCTTGCCTTTCTTATTCTCCTCTTCCTCTCCACCTCAGATCAGGCATGGAGTTTTGAGGAGCGTCGTCGCAACCCCACTGTGTGCCTGGAGTTTTGAGGAGCGTCGTCGCAACCCTGCTGTGTGCCTGGAGTTTTGAGGAGCGTCGTCGCAACCCTGCTGTGTGAATCACCGCTAGAGAGGAGGACGTTTGACCTCCTTTACCCTCTCCTAAGGATCTGCAAGGAAACAGGGATATACGATCTCCCTAGGTAACACAATCTACTTTATACGCAGTTTCATGTTTCGCGGATTTTTGCGTACCAATCTTCGCACGACGACGAACGTCTTTTTGGGAATCGGAGATTTTGTTTTCTTGTTCTTCCGCTGCGCATGTGATGTCGCCCCCAAGATTTCCCAACAGTGGTATCAGAGCCAGGTTGTTCGTGCTAATGATTGGTTTTGAACTGCGTGTGTTGTGTTAGAATTTTGACGTCAAAATCGTTGACGCAAAAGCGAGAAAGGGCAGCAACAGTTGCTGCCCTCGATCTGCCTGCGTGAAGCGCAGCCGAAGGCAGCACAGGGGCTGCGTCTGCAGCAGCCGGTCGGCGGCCTGCTTGTGGCAGGCTTACTGCCGGCGGGGCTGGCAGCCCACGGGCAGAGGCGCCGCAGGGCAGCGGCGCCTGCCGCCGCTGCTCCCGCTGGCGAAACCCCCCCCCCCCCCCCCCCATAGGGGCGGCCGCCCGGCGGGACAGCACCGCCTGCGGAGGCAGCGGCGCCCGAAGGGGGCGCCCATCCGCAGCGGCATCGCCGCCAGCGGGCGTGCCGCCTGCAGGCGAGGGCAGTGCCCTCGCCCCGCCGCACAGGCCGCCGCCAGCAGGGTGGCGGCGACGGCGGCAGCAGCAAAGGATAGTACGGCATTAGTGTTTTCTGGGAAAAAAACAGTTTTACCCCTCGGAATTTGAGAAATTCTAATTTCTGTCTTTTGTCCAAATTACGAAAATACCCCTATAAATTCAGAAATTCCCTACATGTCCCTGATTTCAGAAAATATTAATTAATTAAAAGGTTTAGTTGATTATTATTTTTATTATTATCTAGTAGTCCTACATGATGATGATTATTTATACATGTGATGTATGATGTGTGGACGGATGATCATGGACCGTGTGATGTGTGTAATTGTGATTATTATTATTGAGGTCTGCGAGTCTCTATTATATTTCTCGTTTATTGTTGGGCCTGCGTGCCTATGATTAAGTTGTAATCACATGAGGAGGCGCAGCGGGAGCGTGGATGCGATAGCAGGACCCACGAGACGGACGATCGTGATGCATGGAGATGCATCAAGATGTCGACGGAACCGACGAGGACGAGATGGACGATCACAGGGCATGGAGATGCACCGTTGCACACATAGATCTTGATGTGAGTGATTAGACCTACTGGCTCGGGCCTAATCATATTAGGTTGTGGTCCATGATCATCTGGTGTGATTGCTTATACACATACTAGATAAGTATATATATTTGCATTCGATGTAGATATATATTAAATATGTATATGTGTGACATGTCATATTAGGAGACCAAATCTTAGAAACATCTCTCGATAATATTAAGTCGGTAAACGTGAGGCAATTAGATTGACCCACGTGGCCTTCCATCGTTATAAGTAGGAATCGATTCCCGGTGTAGGTTGAGTTGGTCGAGTCCCTCGAGACTCACCTATATCGCGATTCGCTATCTTGTTTACGACATAGAGATGTCACCGGTGACCTGAGGGCATGGTATACTTGGTCGAGTCCCTTGAGGGTATATCATCAAATCAGACTCATCTTGTAACGAAGGTGTTGACTTAACCGAGCATCATGGTTGGTCGAGTCTCTCGAGGCCATGGTGATTCGGAGGCCGAACAGGACGAGAATCACAAGGAGTTGTGATTGGTAAGAGTTGCCTACCTTTTAGGCTTAGTGTGATTGGTCGAGTCCCTCGAGGTTACACTAAGACGCTGATTGGATCCTGATCCCCACTAGAAGTCTGCCGGAGACTTCCGTTTCACGTGCTGAGGGTGTCGCGTGACTCGTTAGTAAAATAGTGGGAGCATATTAAGATAGAAGTCCATATCTTGATAGTTTATTTCTTGCAAAATCTGCATGTTATTCATTTCTATCGCATCTTTATTTTCAGAAAATGTCGCTTTCAAATCCCTTACGTGGCATACTTGTCAACCGCCTCACTGGTCCAAATTATACGGATTGGCTCCGTAACTTGAGAATTGTTCTCACAGCGGAGAAAATCGTGTACGTCCTTGATTCAGTGATGCCTACGCCCAAAGAAGGGGCAAACGAGGATGAGATCGCTCGCTACGTGAAGTACATTGATGACTCCACTCTTGCTCAGTGCTATATGTTGGGCTCTATGACTCCTGAGTTACAGAGACAACATGAAAAGATGGATGCCAAATCCATTCTCCTACATGTTCGCAAATTGTTTGAGGAACAGGGAAGGACTCAACGATATGAGATATCCAAGAGCCTTTTCCGCGCTAGGATGACTGAGGGGACACCGGTTCAGAACCATGTCCTAAAGATGATTGAGTGGATAGAGAAACTCACAGGTCTAGGAATGGTCCTAGAGGATAACTTGTGTGTGGACATTGTGCTTTAGTCCCTACCAGATTCCTTTTCATAGTTCATAATGGATTTTAATATGAACAAGCTTGAGGTGACTCTCCCAAAGCTCCTCAATATGTTAAGGGAAGCAGAGAGTACTATTAAGAAAGAGAAGCCAGTTCTCTACAGTGGTGAGACCAAAAAGAAAAGGAAAGTAGAAAGGTCCCTTAAGAAGGGAAAAGGCAAGGGCAGACCAGGTAAAGCAAAGGTTGCTAAGAAAGACCTAGCAAAGGACAAAGGCCAGTGCTTCCACTATGGTAAAGATGGGCATTGGAAGAGGAACTGCAAAGAGTACCTTGCAGAAAGGGCGAAACAAGAAGCTTGGTGAAGCTTCAGGTACATTCATGATCAATCTCCAATTGTTAGATTTTTGTGATAGTGCATTGGTATTGGATACTAATATTGCTTATCACATCTACAATTTATTGTAAATTCTAGCAAAGCCGAGGGGAGATTGACGAGAGGAATATTGCATAAAGGTTTGTTTATGCAAGACACTACTCCACATATCATGAATGTAAATGTGTCTAAGAGGAAACGAGATGAGGTGAACAGTGCATACCTATGGCATTGTAGGCTAGGTCACATCCATAAAAGAAGGATTCAAAAGTTGCTAAATAATGGATATCTAGATCCATTCGACTATGTGTCATATGTAACTTGTGAGCCTTGCATTCGTGGAAAACTGACACTCTTCATTTAGTGGAACTGGAGAGAGAGCCACTGAGTTGTTGGAACTCATACATAGTGATGTATGTGGACCCATGTCAACTCATGCCATTGGAGGTTACTCCTACTTCATTACATTTACTGATGATTTCTCAAGGTATGGATATGTGTACTTAATGAAGTACAAGTCCGAGGCCTTTGAGAAATTCAGAGAGTATAAGAATGAGGTAGAGAATCAGACTGGAAAGAGTATCAAAACTCTTCGTTCAGATCGAGGAGGTGAGTACTTAAGTATAGAGTTTACTCAGTTTCTCAAGGACCATGTGATATTATCCCAATGGACACCTCCTTATACACCTCAGCTCAATGGTGTCTTTGGAAGGAGGAATCGTACGCTATTAGATATGGTACGGTCCATGATGAGTTTCGCTAACCTACCCATCTCATTCTGGGGATATGCCCTAGAAACCGCAGCTTACCTTCTGAACAGAGTTCCAACTAAGTCGGTAGTGTCTACACCATATGAGATATGGAAAGGGAAGAAGCCTGATCTTAAGGTTGTTAAGATTTGGGGCTGCCCTGCCCACATTAAAAGACACAACCCCGATAAGTTAGAATCAAGGACAGAGCGATGCAAATTTGTGGGACACCACAAGGAAACTTGTGGGTATTATTTCTATCATCTCGAGGACCAAAAGGTCTTTGTAGCTAAGAGAGCAGTGTTCCTTGAGAAGGAACACATTCTTGGCGGAGACAGTGGGAGAATGATAGAGTTGAGCGAGGTTGGAGAACCAAGCTCAAGCACCACTCTATAGCCCGAGTCTGTTCAGGTACCTAATACACAAGTATCAACTTTACGCAAGTCTAATAGAGTATCCCATCCTCCTAAGAGATATGTGGGACATATTAGAGGAGAGGATGTAGATGATATTGATCCTCAGACCTACAAGGAGGCTATTATGAGTATAGACTCCGGGAAGTGGCAAGAAGCCATGAATTCTGAGATGGATTCTGTGTACTCAAACAAGGTTTGGAACCTAGTTGATGCGCCCGAAGGTATTGTACCCATCGGTTGCAAGTGGATCTTTAAGAAAAAGATCAGAGTAGATGGAAAGGTAGAGACCTATAAAGCAAGGCTAGTGGCTAAGGGGTATCGTCAAAGGCAAGGTGTTGACTACGACGAAACCTTCTCACCCGTAGCAATGCTAAAATCCATCAGAATTCTATTGGCTATTGCAGCACACTATGATTATGAGATCTGGCAGATGGATGTGAAAACCGCATTCCTCAACGGGAACCTCGAGGAGGAGGTGTATATGATGCAACCTGAGGGATTCGTGTCCAAGAACTGCCCAGATAAGGTGTGTAGGTTGCTTAGATCCATTTATGGACTAAAGCAAGCTTCCCGAAGTTGGAACATAAGATTTGATGAGGCAATCAGATCTTATGACTTCGTTAAGAACGAAGATGAGCCTTGTGTATACAGAAAGGTAAGTGGGAGCGCTATCACCTTTTTGGTGTTATATGTGGATGACATCCTCATCATTGGGAATGACGAAGGAATGCTATCCACAGTAAAGACTTGGTTATCTAGACACTTCTCCATAAAGGACTTAAGGGAAGCATCCTATATCTTGGGGATTAGAATCTATAGAGATAGATCCAAGAGGATGCTTGGCTTGTCCCGGTCAAGGTACATAGAAACCATTGTCAAAAGGTTTGGCATGGAAAATTCCAAGAGAGGTCTCATACCGATGAGACATGGGATATCGCTTTCTACGAGTATGTCCCCAAAGACTCCAGAAGAAAGGGCAAACATGAATATGATACCTTATGCCTCAGCAATAGGGTCTATCATGTATGTCATGCTATGTACTAGGCCTGATATAGCGCATGCTCTGAGTGTCACGAGCAGGTATCAGGCGGATCCAGGCTTGGAGCACTGGAAAGCAGTAAAGTGTATCCTTAAGTACTTGAGAAGGACTAAGGATCTTTTACTAATATATGGAGGTAATAGCCTTAAGATTGAAGGCTACACTGACTTAAGTTTTCAGTCTGATGTCGATGATAGCAAGTCGAATTCAGGGTATGTGTACACCTTGAATGGAGGAGCAGTGTGCTGGAAGAGTTCCAAGCAAGATACCACTGCTGACTCGATCACAAAGGCGGAGTACATTACTGCATTAGATGTAGCAAAGGATGGAGTCTGGGTGAAGAAGTTCATCACAGATTTGGGAGTCGTGCTGGGTAGCGAGGAGCCGATCTCCTTATATTGCGACAACAACGGGACGATTACTCAAATAAGGGAACCCGGGTCTCATCAGAAGTGTTATGAGGAGGTTCCAGCTTATCAGAGAGATCGTAACCCGAGGAGATGTAGCAGTGGAAAGAGTTCCATCCGAAGATAACAATGCAAATCCTCTGACAAAGCCGTTGTCTCAGATTGTCTTTGAGCGTCACATGGGTCTGATGGGGATCAGACATATAGGTGATTGGCTTTAGGTCAAGTGGGAGATTGCTAGTCATAGGTGCCCAGCAAGCCAATCACATGAGTGATGGCACGTGTGACTTGATACAAAATCTTTTTGCTTATTATATTTTGGCGTATATTACTTTATAACTATTGCATAAATGCATACATATATTGTGATGTCCTTGGATTTGTGCAATGGGAATCGGATCGTGATGAGATCACGATAATGAGATCGATTCACCTTTAAACACATATCCTAAATAATCCCGGTCATAGGTTACTCGAGAGGGACATCGTGATAACCGGATAGACTGGTGTGCTGTATACCCGTCCATATGATGGATGCAGCTGGTCTCATAGTTGCTCGTGTAGGGACACCAGGGATACAGTACAAGTGCTCATTGGAGAATGAGTTCACTGATTGATCCGCTTACGAAATGTTGGATGGTTGATGATGCCTTATTGTCAGACAGCGATTCCGTAGTCCTAGTGGTGTATCTGGTCCTTAGACTTGAGACACCAAGGATGTCCTGTATGAGTGCTCCACTCTTTGATACCAGACTTATAGGTTTGGCTGTCCTAGATCTAGTACAGCTGGTCATTGGGAGTGGTAGTCGACCTTACGAGGGCTATTGAGTGTCAATAGAGGATCATCCACTCTCGGCGTCATGAGAGGAATATCCAATGTATTCTTGCTCAGACAAATCCCTGGCCAGGGTCATTCGGGTTGAGAGAGAAAGAGTTCTCCGGGAGAATCCGATTAGAGCGAGACTCGAGTAGAAACCGTATAGGTCTGACAACACCATGCTTGATATACGGTCTCTGGGATATTAGATGGATGAGGGATTATAGGTACACGGTAACT